>NC_056744.1:968340404-968640404 GCF_019279795.1 Protopterus annectens
ACAGGTAATAAAGCAGTTTAAACTTGTTCAAAGTAGGAAAAAGAAGGTCTCTCAGGTTAAACAGCAAAAAAAAAAAAATACTTAGATCAGGAAAGTAGTAACTTTTCTCAGTTCTCTGCTGCTAGCACCACTCTGCAGGACCAGGAGGAGCTGTTACTGAGTAGTATAGCCAGAAAAAAAATGCTCAGAGGCAGATTTTAAACAGGGAACTTTAAAAGAGCTGGAAATGGTCCAAAACGACCAATTACTACAAGCTCTTGTGCTGAGGTCGCTCCTTCAGGGACAGATAGGCTGCTCAAGGCTCCCCACTCCCACTGGTGAGCAAAGAAACTTCCTTCTATCCAAGTAAGGCAATGGACGACACAGGAACTACACCACAGTCCAGAATACAGCAAAGCCTGTATACTGGTCTAAACTAGTTGAGAAAAGGCGGGAAAACAAGGATATATTTTTTTTTTGTTTTGTTTTTTGGGTAAAAAAGTACACAGAAATGCAGGAAAAACAGTAATAAATCAGTTACACAGGCTAGCGCAATTTAGTGGGCAGCCTCAACAGTTAAATTTAACAAACAAACTTTCGACCAACTGTAACTTAAGTGCAGATAATGTGCAATGCAAAAAACAGGTAATAAAGCAGTTTAAACTTGTTTAATGTAAGAAAAAGAAGGTCTCTCAGGTAATACAGCAAAAAAAAAAAATACTTAGATCAGGAAAGTAGTCACTTTTCTCAGTTCTCTGCTGCTAGCACCACTCGGCAGGACCACGAGGAGCTGTTACTGAGTAGTATAGCCAGAAAAAAAGCTCAGAGGCAGATTTTAAACAGGGAAACTCAAAAGAGCTGGAAATGGTCCAAAACGACCAATTACTACAAGCTCTTATGCTGAGGTCACTCCTTCAGGGACAGATAGGCTGCTCAAGGCTCCCCACTCCCACTGGTGAGAAAAGAAACTTCCTTCTACCCAAGTAAGGCAATGGACAACACAGGAACTACACCACAGTCTAGAATACAGCAAAGCCTATATACTGGTCTAAACTAGTCGAGAAAAGGCGGGAAAACAAGGATTTTTTTTTTTTTTTTTTTTTGGGTAAAAATATACACAGAAATGCAGGAAAAACAGTAATAAATCACTTACACAGGCTAGCGCACTTTAGTGGGCAGCCTCAACAGTTAAATTTAACAAATAAACTTTCGACCAACTGTAACTTAAGTGCAGATAATGTACAGTGCAAAAAACAGGTAATAAAGCAGTTTAAACTTGTTCAAAGTAAGAAAAAGAAGGTCTCTCAGGTAAAACAGCAAAAAAAAAAATACTTAGATCAGGAAAGTAGTCGCTTTTCTCAGTTCTCTGCTGCTAGCACCACTCTGCAGCACCACGAGGAGCTGTTTCTGAGTAGTATAGCCTGAAAAAACGCTCAGAGGCGGATTTTAAACAGGGAATTTCAAAAGAGCTGTAAATGGTCCAAAACGGCCAATTACTACAAGCTCTTGTGCTGAGGTCACTCCTTCAGGGACAGATAGGCTGCTCAAGGCTCCCCACTCCCACTGGTGAGCAAAGAAACTTCCTTCTATCCAAGTAAGGCAATGGACAACACAGGAACTACACCACAGTCCAGAATACAGCAAAGCCTGTATACTGGTCTAAACTAGTCGAGAAAAGGCGGGAAAACAAGGATTTTTTTTGTTTTTGTTTTTTTGGGTAAAAAAGTACACAGAAATGCAGAAAAAACAGTAATAAATCACTTACACAGGCTAGCGCACTTTAGTGGGCAGCCTCAACAGATAAATTTAACAAACAAACTTTCGACCAACTGTAACTTAAGTGCAGATAATGTACAATGCAAAAAACAGGTAATAAAGCAGTTTAAACTTGTTCAAAGTAAGAAAAAGAAGGTCTCTCAGGTAAAATAGCAAAAGAAATACTTAGATCAGGAAAGTAGTCGCTTTTCTCAGTTCTCTGCTGCTAGCACCACTCTGCAGGACCACGAGGAGCTGTTACTGAGTAGTATAGCCAGAAAAAACGCACAGAGGCGGATATTAAACTGGGAAATTCAAAAGAGCTGGAAATGGTCCAAAATGACCAATTACTACAAGCTCTTGTGCTGAGGTCACTCCTTCAGGGACAGATAGTCTGCTCAAGGCTCCCCACTCTCACTGGTGAGCAAAGAAACTTCCTTCTATCCAAGTAAGGCAATGGACAACACAGGAACTACACCACAGTCCAGAATACAGCAAAGCCTGTATACTGGTCTAAACTAGTCAAGAAAAGGCGGGAAAACAAGGATATTTTTTTTTTGTTTTTTGTTTTTTGGGCAAAAAAGTACACAGAAATGCAGGAAAAACAATAATAAATCACTTACACATGCTAGCGCACTTTAGTGGGCAGCCTCAACAGTTAAATTTAACAAACAAACTTTCGACCAACTGTAACTTAAGTGCAGATAATGTACAATGCAAAAAACAGGTAATAAAGCAGTTTAAACTTGTTCAAAGTAAGAAAAAGAAGGTCTCTCAGGTAAAACAGCAAAAAAAATACTTAGATCAGGAAAGTAGTCACTTTTCTCAGTTCTCTGCTGCTAGCACCACTCTACAGGCACTACTTCAGATCATTCCATGAATATACTGCAATGGACAGTGTGTGTGTGTGTGTGTGTGTGTGTGTGTGTGTGTGTGTGTGTGTGTGTGTGTGTGTGTGTGTGTGTTTGTGTACTATCTGTACTGTGAATGAGTGCAGATGTGAACTTTGGGCTGAAAAGTTGTGTACTAAAGTCAAATTAGTTAAGTTAAAACTAGACTCAGGTACACAATGCAACATAATGTTTGAATCTGTTTATAAAATAATGCATTTAAAAAGCAAGCCACCTCAGTAGCAAAACAGGTAGCACATTTGCCTTTGGTGGAGAAGTATAGGGGTTCTATTCCCATACCAGATAACTAGAATAATTTTCCATTATTGACACTGCAGTACAGTATAAGGGAGGCAGTGCTGCATTTCTGAGCATCCCATCCTTATGATGAAACATTACGACAAGGCCCCATCTGCTTAACGTGGTGGTAGCTCATGTGTATGTAAAAGATATCATAGCTAATCCAGTCAACAAAGTATAAATAAATAAAATAAAAGTCCACATATATGTTACTGTCTTATTCTGAGTAGAATCTAAAACCACTGGGTCAAGTCTGGTTGAGCTGTGCCCTGTACTGTAGCAAACTTCAACCCAGATGATCCAAGTTGGAGCAGCAGCTCAAGTGCTGGAGCAACCAGGTGGGGGAAGGATGGGAGTGAGTGACTGATGCTGGGGAGAGAATGATGGTTCCAGCTGGCTGATTGCCATTAGGGCAGTAAGGGCTTGTGGGGCACCAAAAGTTTAGGACCAGAGATGTGGGCTTGGCAAGCCAGTGGTACTAGCCCTCACTGCATCTAGACTGCAGCACACACTTGCACTGGGAGGATATAGAAGGCCCAGCAGTGATGTTGGTATTTATATCAGCCACCAAGGCAGGGTTAGGACCTAACTAGAAATGTCCTTATTGCCAGAATACTGGCCACGGCACAACCAGCCTCCATGGCTGCTTGGAATACAGTTTATCCAGTCAGCTCTCACCTTTAGGCAGGGGAGTCTTTAGTAGCAGAGGAGTAAATGGGCTCTGTACCCATACAAGAAGCTTGATGGCCAGAAGCCTTGGTGGCAATCATAACATTAAAAAAAAATGGTTGAACTATATGTACAAAAATAAAGATGACAGACTATTGCTTAAGATAATCACTTTGTAAACAAAGCTAAACAACCACATATTTTGGGCGTAGACTTTTTTGTTTACTTGGGTGATATAACAAGAACTGATGTAACCCAAATGAAAAAAAAACAGGATGTTTTCTGCAGAATAAATGATAAAAGTGTAATGTGTATTGATAATATCATTTTTTAATTTCTCCATGTATTTTGGGTTTCTAATACCATGATGTGAAAGGTCCCCAATTCCTAAGTCAAGTTATTATAAAAGTTCATGAAATAAGTATTGTTTCAATCTTTTATGTTAGCCAACAGAACTGACTCCTTCTAAAATGCATATGGAGTTACATGTATTTGTTGTTGTTGTTGTGTCTTTCGGCTCTTCCCAGTTAGGGGTCGCCACAGTGGAACTCCGGTCCGCTAATGATTGGCAGTAGATTTTTACATGCTGGCTTGCCGGGCCTAACGCACAGCCTTCAATGAAGGAACGCCCATTCACGCATGTCGCCACACAGAAGACGCTCTAGCTGAGAATCGAACAGGCAATGTCTAACTGTGAGGCGACAATGCTACCACAGCACCTACATGTATTTGTACCATATGTAAATATGACTGCAAATTATTTTCTGTGAGACCCATTCCTCTACTATTGAACTGTCTCAGTATCTTTCTTCCACAATGCTCTCATTTCTGCCTGCAAATCCTGATATTTTATGACTTTGTGTCTCTCTGTATGTAAGACACTGTATTCACTAGGTGTAGCCAATTCAATGATCAGTGCTACTTGTCCTTTTTTCATTGAGTACTACATCTGTTTTCTTGCATCTATTTTTCTGAATTGTTGGTAATAGGTGATCACCATGATATACACTTCATTCTCTATAATGCTTTGTGGTTCATGTTTCTAATGCTTCTTAGCTACTTCTACATTGTAGTGTTTGCACAATCCCCAATTCTACATTGTAGTGTTTGCACAATCCCCAATGTAACAGTCTTGTCACGGTATTGTGCCCTTCAGTGTACCATGCTGCAGTTATTAACCTATCATCCTTTGGTTTCAAATCATCTCTCCTTTACCATTCCTGCATCAAATACTGATCTACATGAGGTTGTTCCAGGAGATTTTTTTATACTTGCTACTATATTTATGCCTTTTCCTTATTTTTCCCCTCTCATGTGATCCTTCTCTATATATTCTTTTTTTTTTTTTTTTTGGCATATTCAGTTGCTATATGTTTTTTGTCTCGTTCTGGTTTGATTTCCATTCCCACTTGTCAACTGAATATTTCTGCTAAACTAAGCAGAGAGGTCATCATGAGGTTAGCAGATATATATGCAGTCCCACGATTGCAGATCTATACATATAATCAATTTCAAGGAGGTCCATACATTCTTCAGAGCAAGGGTTGTATAATCTTGGTATACACCAATTTTTATATATCATTTGATAAGTGTAAAGCATTTTTTCTTGTTTTTATGTCTAGCTGATCCAATAACTTTTGAAGCCTCTCAGTCACACCAAAACTGTAAATTAAAACAGGAAGAGCAAATTGGTTTATAGCTTGGACTTTATTCCTAGATGTCAGAGCTGTTTTCAATATTAGTTTTAGTCTTCTGAAATATTCCTTGGTGAGATTTATTCGTATTTTGTCATGTTTTATTGCTGATCCTTCATCAATTCCCAAATATTTTTACACTCTTTCATGCTCAAATTAATTTATATCACATTTCTGTCCTATTTTGATATTTTTTTTGGTTCTGCAAATTTCCTGCTTTAAATATTATTTTCGCACATTTATCAAGACCAAGCATCATTCTTACATCATCTGAGAAAGTTTCAATCACTTGCAGTTATGCCTTCAACTCTTCAACTGACGAACTATTCAGTTTTAAGTTATCCACAAAAAGTAGATGAGAAATCTTTAATCAAGTTTGTTTTCTGGGAGCCAAATTATAACCAAGACCTTAGCTGTTACTTAAACAGCTTAATGGGTCAAGGGCAAGACAAAACAAGAGCAGTGACAAAGAATCACCCTGGAAAATCCCCCTTTGAATTGTTATCCATAGGATAATAATTTGCCCTTTGTCATGACTTAATTGCAAAGTGGTTTGCCACCATTTCATAGTCAAAGCACTCTTTTATCCATGAATGTGGGATACAGTCGGATGCTTTTTTTGTGATCTACCCATGCCATGTTTAGATTCTTCCCCTTTTTACAATTCTTCATTATAATTTTATTTAGCAACAAATGGTCCTTTGTTTCCTATGACTTTCTTTTGTTACCCTATTGTTCCATTGCCATGATTGAGTTTTCTTTGAAATGACTTTAAACTCTGTCAGAATCAATTCCAGTATATAGTTTGTACATCACTGAGAGGCAAGTTATTAGTCTATATTTTTTAGGATGGTTTACAGGTTCACTCTTAAGGAGGAGCATTGTTTTCCCTCTTGTTAACCAAGTTGGTGTCTGGTTGAGTGCATATAAGTAGTTCTTACTCAAGGCTAAATCTTCATGTAAATATGTTAATACTTTTAGCCAGAAGTTAGGTACCACATCTAGGCCTGGGGTTTTCCATTTATGAGCTTTTCTTAATTGCTTTTCAATTTCTCTGGCTGTTACTTCATCCCATTACATATCCTGTACATTTGAACTTCTTACTGCTCCTTTTACTTGTTCTATTCATTCAGAATCTTTGTTATGTTCCACAGGGTTTTCTTAATATTTCTCCAAAATGTGTTTCTTCTTTCTTCATTGGTGCTTCTGTTTCTTTTGCTTTGTTTCCAAATTCTCTATAAAACTTTTTTGGTTCAACAATGAATCACTTATTTTGTACTTTTCCTTTATATTTATCTGCATATCTTCTAAATTTTTATGCCTATGCTGATATCTTTAGTTTACTATTTGCAATAGTTTATGATAGATCCTGGTATGTTCTGATACCATGCACCTATCAATCTAAGTATTTTTGTTGATCTGTTCCCCTCTTCTATATTCATCTAACAGTGACACTTTTTCTCTTAATTGCTTTATAGATTTCTGTAGTTGATGTTTCCATGATAGCATTTTATTTCTTCCCTTTCTTTCCGTATTGCTCTGCATTTTTGTGGTAAAACTTTATCTGTTATTAATTTAGCTGTACAATAATATATCCTATTTGTTTCTGTTATATAACATGAATTTCTGTTAATACTCTTGACTACTGTGTTCATCTGTTTTATCAGACATTGGGTGTGATTTACTTTCTGTAGTCTATTTCTTTCATCGATCTTAATATGTCTATCCACCTCTATTAAATCAAGCAACTCTGCCCTTTGATCATTTTCTTCTAAACTGAGGGCACATTCTTTGTTCACCGTTTTCTGTAGGCATTCTACAGAAAGTTCCAGAACATCTTCCTGTGACATATTCTCCTCAGCTACATCCTGCATCATCTGTTCCACAATATTGACTTTGTCAGAGCTGCCACTGTTTCCTGTTCTTTCCCTTGTTGTGAAATTCCAGCTGAACTTTTGTACTGGTTTCCTGCTGAAGGCCCCAGAGCATATTCATGTGGCAAGTGATCAGATGTAACCCATTCCACCTGTTTCTTCTTAATTTGGGGACTCGTTGTTGCACCATGTTGTGACATTAACTGAATTGAATTTTCTACACTAAACCCTTCACTTTGCAGGTAATCCATAACTTCAGTTTCTATTTCTTTAACTTTTTCATTACGAATCATCTTTTCTACTTTCTCCCTTTGTTTTTTTTTTTTTTTTTGTATTGTGAAATTTTCCATATCAGGATGCCTTTGCCTGTATTTGTCTTCAAATATCTTTGGTGCTGCTTTTTTGTATTGATTAGTTTTGCTTTCCATCACATCCATCCATCCACAACCCCGTTTCCCATTTTTGCACAAGGGGTTGAGGTGACACTTAAGCAGTGACAATCATCTAGAGCCAAGGATTACACCACTGGGTGGCTCCTTTGCAAAAATATTGCACCACATTAAATTTTGTTTTCTTTTCCATGTTCATATGTGCAGTCTGATGGACGATATTGAAGGCATGCAGAAGGAAGTTGTGACATGCAGCTGTGAGAACGTGCATGAGGAGCACAATGAAATAATGTATACAAAGTGCAGAACTCAAGGAAAAGGCTATGTATTCAGAATTCAACTGTCTGACAATCTGTTGCAGCAAGGCCATGCTGTACAACTGAGTCTATGATTAGTTCATCATTGTAAGTATAGGCACACAAGTCAAACAGTACAGAAGCTGTATTACAGAAAGCAAACAGTATTTTGAAAATATATGCTGATTTTTTTGAAGTCTTAGGATATCTGCAGGCTAATTAGTTATCACCTCTTGCAGCTCCTGTGCCCATTCTGGTTAAAGCACTGAGTAGGAACTAAAGGAAAACTCCACCTTCTCCTCCAATTTAACTCACACCTTAGGTTGCTTTTCTCCCTACAGTTTGGTTCTAGTATTGTGTAGGTACCAGAAACCTGCTTGTACTTTATAAAACTTTAATTTCCTTGCCTTTGAATCATACAAAGGAAAAGTCTGCCCACTTTGTTTAAGCTTATCTTCTCACATACTTTGCAGTGGAATTTGTCTCTGCCTGCATGACATATCCCAGACACAGAGAAATCTGTAGTTTACCCTCTCAGGTACTCCTGACAATCTTACATGGGTGATTAGTCCCATTGATACCAGGAGCTTGGCAGTTGCAATAAAAAAGACACACTAGAGTGAATTTGTCTTTCACTGTCTTTATTCCAGATTGGAAGAGAACTTGCACTGATTCACAGCTGTTTCCAATGTACTCATGCCTTTCATAGGAAAACAAAACAATTAGATCAGTCTGGGGTTCAAAGGCAGTTATCACCTCTTCTGACATATTTACATTAGCAGCATCACAGTATTAAAATGCTAAGCTTTAATTGTTAGTTGTTTATTACTATTTCATATATTAAATTACTTAAATGTAGTATCAAGGATGTCTGTGAATTTAGAGAAAAAAAAGAAAAGATATTTGTCTTGTGATTCTTGTAAAGATTTACCTCATTTGCCGTTTTCATGCCTCCCCACCCCCCAGATCAGGACTGTGATGCAGGAAGTGAGACAAGTGGTGGCCCTATCAACTAGGTGCACTGATGCTGTTTATAGGAAGGTCTTTTATACTTTCTGGTGACATCCTTCCAGTGGAAGATGCATATCTGGTACAGAGAGCCATTAGAAGAGACATCTTCCATTGACTTTAGAGTCAGTCCTTACACAGGCAGTGTGCATGAGCATGTTCTAGTCTACAAAGGAAATGCAACCTTTGATGGCAACCATGATAAACAACTTTAGCATGAATGTGCTATATGTTATTTCATTAAAATCATTAGGAAAAGGCAATCAGAAGTACATTAACTGTGTTCAGTGTAGCTTGTTTAAGCTTATCTTCTCACATACTTTGCAGTGGATATGTCATGCAGGCAGAGACAAATTCCACTGCAAAGTATGTGAGAAGATAAGCTTAAACAAGCTACACTGAACACCCCCCCCCCAATTAGCATTTCTGGTGCTGTGCCCTGCCATTACAGGAATTTATTTCTAAGTGTGGATTTTACTCATGTAAAACAGATTGGACTGCTTTTCCTTCATTTGTTTTCTTTTTATGCAATTACAAGCTCCTTGCATTCAGCTTGGACATCTGCCATCTCCATCACATCTGTGCTCCAAACGCTAAGACCCCATGACCTTCTTCAGACAGTGAACTTGCAATTAAAATCCTTAATTTGACACTGGATTTATTGTACTCCCCCAACCCACCTGCTTCACTTAATAATGTACTTTCCTTTGTCTCCTCACTATAACATTGTAATCCCCTAACGTCTCCTTGTGCACCATCAGAACTTGCTCTTTCTACCTATAACTTTCCCCTCTCTTTCCTGCCTGTGTTTCTTAGCTAGATTGCCTATACTTCTGCACTCAAACTTCAATTCCAACTCTGCTCACATCCAACCACTCACTCTCTTCCCCCCTCTCTATTGCCCAAGTCCACCTTCCCTAGTCTAATCAGACCCTCTCCTTCCATCTGCTGGTTCTCATAGACTTCTTATCTCTGCTACCTTCCTTCTCTGCATTCCTTCTGCCCTAGTCTATTACGCCACTCAAACTCTACTCTCCCACCTCCCTCTTTTTGAGTTTCTTTGTCTCTTTCCTGATTGCTTCTCTCTAATTTCTTTAAAGCAACTTACCTACATTTTCACTTGCCTGACTGCTCTGCATTCACTGAATGTTTTTGTTTGTTAGCAGCACCAGCTCCATCCTGGTGTAGCCCTGCTTTGTTTTGCCCTTGCCATGCTCTGGCTCAGTCCACTTCCCTACCTCCTTTCCCAACCACCCCTGCATACTCTAAATGTATACTCTGACCTCCTTGTAAGTGCCCTCCCCCTTACTCCAATCAGCCAATCACTTTCTCATCCCCTACACTAAACACTAACCTATCTCCTACTCTGCTCTCCTTTCCCATACCTCCCACTCCTCCTCACTACCTTTTTAGAACTTTAGCACAATTCAATTATCCTGACTCCACCTTTACATTACCCAAGCTCTTTTATAACGTATTCCACCTTACCCTACTTCTCTTACAACTCACTCTACCCCCCACCCTCCTCTTCTTAACTTTCTTACAATATCCCCACACAATCTATTACTCCACTCTCCTCTTATCAACAATTCAGCCACATAGTATAACAGCATGTTTCCTCACTTCCACTTACCTTCCATTCTTTTCCTCCTCTTAAGGCTAACCTCTTAACACTCCAACCCACTATACCATCCTCTATCACCTATTCTTCTCCAAGTTACATCATCCTTCAATAACAACCTGCATTTCCCTATTTCACCCTCTCTCTACAATACCTCCTATAGTCATTAACACAAACTAAAACTTTTAAATCATTCTCTCACCTCCCCTAAACACAAGGTCAGGCCCAGCACATTCTACTTCTATTTTTGTAAACCTAATGTACTTCCTATAATTCTCCTACCAGATGGGGACATCCACCTCAATCCTGGTCCATCCTCCCCCTCCAACCTTTCCTCCTCCACCTTAACTAATGGACACCAACTCCCCACCTCTCCAACTAAACAACTGTCTATCTACTCCATAAACCTACAAAGTCTCACTAACAAAATCTAAGACCTACATGCTTGGGTAGCCCACTACTACCCCCACATTTTAACTCTCTCAGAAACCTGAGTAAAACCTCAAATCACAAAATCTGAAATTCTACCCCCTGGGTATAACATATTCTGGCAGGATAGACTTTTCAAAAAAGGGGGAGGCATAGCTATTATGTACTCAGACCAGCTTAACCTCCCCCCTCTCCCTACCCCTTCCTGATTTCTCACCTGCTGAACTCATCTTTTTCAACTGCCATCATAACCCACAAAAGAAATTCGCAATAGTATCTGTCTATATACCTACTGGTAACAATATTCCATTTCTTGAATCTATTCTATCCTGGATCACCCAACATATATCTTATGAGACCATCTTACTAGGTGATGTCAATATTGATTGGAATAAACTCTCCCTCTACTCCCCTAGCCTTAGTATAAACCTTTTTGATGTCAACCAACTATTTCTACTCCCACCCGCATCAATAAAAAATCCAGCTCCATTCAAGATTGGATCCTAACTTCCAACTTTAATCAGTACTATAATCTCATTACCTTACCAAACTCCTTAAGTGATCACCTCCCTGTCTCTATACTAAGAGTACCTTCTCATACCTCAAAAACCCACCTTTATAGAGACTACCGAAACCTATCCAACTTCAACCCTGAAACTTTTAACTACCAGCTGTCTCTTGTTAACTGGTCTCACCTGTTCAATCTTCCTCTAAATGATACTGTTCTTGAATTCAACAATGCTTTCTTTAACATACTAAGCACCCTAGCTCCCATCAGACAAATTAGGGTAAAATCTAATCTTGCACCTTGGCTCTCCAAAGATACCCTTTCTACCATGAAACTTAGAAACTCCACCTGGAAACAATGGACAAAATCAAAATCTTCTCTCCTCCTTAAATTCAAAAAAAAAAATTAAGAAACCTTACCAAAAAACTTATTATCCAAGATACAAAAAAAATCTGTCAAGAAGCACAATCTTCCCACACTTCACACCCCCTCCTCCAAAATTTTGGTACACGATGAACAATATTTTCTATCCGGGGAAATATTCTACCCCCAATCCCTTCCCCAATAAAACACCCCTGGAAACAGCCACCCTACTAAACAATTACTTCATTGACTTTATCCGTAAACTAACTGCTCCTGACACTAACCAATCAAAACCCCCACCCTCTCCACCACCTGCCTCCACTCAGCCTTCTCTCCGAAACCTGTTTCTACTGCTTATATAAAATCCCTTTTTCAGAAACTTAAACCTTGTTCTCCTTTCTTTGACAAACTACCCCCTAGTTTCTCAAACTTGCAGCCAGTACTGTAGCATATCCTGTCTCAATCCTTATTAACTGCTCTATCAAAGAATCCTCAGTCCTAGAAATTTGGAAATCCTTTCATACAATTCCACTTCACAAATGGGGCAACTCCAGTGACCCCATCCAATTTCCAACCTATAGCCATCTTCTCCCCTCTTTCAAAAATTCTAGAGAAATGCATCCACAGACAAATTCTTAAATAGCTACTCCAGGAAAATCTCCTCACTCCCTCTCAACATGGAATATAGGCCCCACCACAGCACATGCACAGCTCTTTTATCCTCCACCTAGACTATAGCAGAAGTAAGTGATAGTAATAAACTGGTGTCATACCTATTCCTTGACATCTCCAAGGCATTCATCACAGTCTCCCACCCTAAGCTTCTTACTAAACTAACTGAACTCAATCTCTCCACATCTACTATTCTCTGGTTCTCTAGTTATCTTAATAACAGACAGAAATCTGTTAGATGACAGACCTCCTGCTCATCTTTCTTACCTATCCAAACAGGTGTACCCAAGGATCCATTCTAGATTCTCTTCACATTAATGTTTTTACTAATAATCTATGCTTTGCCTGCTACACCTCATCTCTAATCCAGTACATTGATGATTCTACCCTTATTATCCTCTCTGACAACCTTACCAACCTTCACTCCTTCACTCAGACTCTATGGCCAACCTGAAACCTTCTGTCAATCTCTCTTACCTAGACAACACTATAGTTACCCACCTCCAAGCAAATCTTTTAACCAAACTTGAAAAAACATACAACAAGATTGCCAGATTTGCCTGCAACTCCCCTTACAAATCCCACCACTGCCTTGCCCTTAAACAACTACAGTGGCTTGAATTCCCACAACTACTCTAACTTTCTCAGCTACAGATGACACATTTTCTCAAACCTGAAGAATGTCCCTCCCTGTCTACCCTCCTATCCCTATATAAACCTTCACGATGTCTCCATAGCACTGACCAAAATCTATTTGAAATCTATAGGCCTAACAAAACAATAGGCAGATTACTTTACAAGTGCTTTATATCTCAAATTTGGAACAAACTTCCTTCCAAGCTATGTTCTATCCAATCTTCATTTCAAGTCAAAAAAGAATTGAAGAGCTCCCTTGCTACCTCTACCTCCTGCACCTGCCACCCCCAACCTAACCTATACTCATCTAATTACCTGATCCACAATTATTCTCTTCTCCAGTCTGGTATGTAAGTTTTATAAATGCCAGCACTGGTGCCACTGATCAATACTATAACTAAATTTCATATTTTCTGTTCCTTTGCTGTGATACTTCCCACCCCCTCTCCCCATTACTGTACTCTCCTAAATTCTACTTCCCACCCCTCCACTACCCTCTCTGTTTCAATTCTCCTTCTTCCCTTTTTCCTATTTGGTGTAGTAATTAAAGATGTTTCAGAGCTTTTTCTTTCTCTGGTGACGTATTGTAAACAAATATTTTTATTACAACAGGCTTCTACCTCTAGTAATTTTTAATTAATATTTTTGCGGAATTTTTATGCTTTGTTAATTTCAAGTTGCCTGAATATTTGTTGCTTTACACTCATTTATCTTTGAAGACTTTAATGTATGCTAGTTTTGTAGCTATGATTATATTACTGCTTATGTAATCTCTGTCATTGTTCTTTGTGTGGAACATTTCTCCTTGGGTCTCCACTGAAAATGGGCCTCGGCCCAATTGGACTTACCTGGTTAACAAACGACAAATAAAATAAAATAAAAATATATATGAAGTACATGTTTGTATAGCACACATCATACATGTATGTATAGAAACATATGAATGTGTGTATAATGGAAAAATAGATTATATTTGTGTGTGTGTGTGTGTGTGTGTGTGTGTGTGTGTGTGTGTGTGTGTGTGTGTGTGTGTGTGTGTGTGTGTGTGTGTGTGTGTGTGTGCATCTACAACTAGTGACACTTCACTGCCGAATCAGCAGTTAGGTAACTTTCATGTAAAAAAGTCATTTAAAGTACCTGTATTGCAGAGTGCAACCATCAAAACTGTATTTATGTTAATTAGGTACAAAACATTCACTTTAAATCATGTGTTTTGCACAGTGCCATTAATTCATTGTCTTAAATCTTGAGATTTCGCTCTTATAAAGTTATAAATGCTTTTGCTTTAATAAATGTTTGCACATTTTCATAACTTTGTATATGTAACCATGGAGCTTTTCTCCATGGGTATCCATTGAAAAGGGGTCTTATTGCCCAGTTGGACTTTCCTGGTAAAAAAAAAAAAAATGTAACTAAGTAAGTAAATAAACAATGGGAGTGATGGGGCTAAAGCTCCAGGCTCACACACGTGAAACAGGCCTGCTGTTTTGTTTCGACTTTAGTCTGAAATCATTTATTATTAAAACACTAAATAGACCACTTAGAATTTTCAGTCCCCCATCCTCTAGACATATAATCCAGCACCGAGCACAGGTGAGACAGAGTGTGGCTATACTACCAAGCAAAGAAGGAGTGAAATACTGGCAAAAGAAAAACAAACAGGGGCGGAGCTCCAGGCCTGCTGTTTCTGTTTCTACTTTAGTCTGAAATCATGTACTATTGAAACACTAAATAGACCACTTAGAATTTTCAGTCCCATATCCTCTAGACATATAATCCAGCACTGAGCACAGGTGAGACAGAGTGTGGCTATACTACCAAGTAAAGGGGGAGTGAAATACTGGCAAAAGAAAAACAAACGGGCGGAGCCTAGATGGCCAACTGAGAGCAGTGAATTTTGAGAGCTCCATAAACTAGTATAATAATATAGGAAAACTTTATTATTTTCAAGTTTAAAACATCAGAAATCTATAGATAAACTACTAAACTACATAAATATCAGTTTTGGTCAAGATATATAAAAATTTTCCTGACAAGTAACTTGGAGATATATTGAGTCACTGAATATGAATAACTCAAGGAATTCTCATTCAGATGCTGCTTTGAAAAAAGAAATGCAATTGATGACATCTACCTTACAGGAACTATCTTTGAAGATGGACGGCTTTAAAAATGACTTAGAAAACCTCAAATTAAATTCTCAAAAACAGACGGATACTCTTAAGGAACTATTACAGCAACACCATACAAAAATAACAAATATAGAGACTTCTCTAGACGACATTGAAGGGAGACTCAAAGAGGAAGAATTCCAAAAAGAATTTCTGCTTAAACAGAATACATGGCAGCTTAACAAAATAAATGACTTAGAAAACAGGGACAGGAGAAACAACATAAGGATCTTTGGTCTGCCCGAAAATACTGAAGGAGAAGACATTATTTCATTCTTAACAACCTGGATTCCTGAATTTTTACACTTGAAAGAGGGACTTTCATTTGGAATTGAAAGGGTACATAGGGCACTGAGGAAACCTTCTTCTAACTCAACAAATACTCCACCTAGATCCATAATTTCTTTCATTTCTGGACAAGGAACTAATATTAAAATCTGCTTGGGGAAAATCACCCTTAAAATACAATCAAAGCCTGATAAGGTTTGACAATGATTATTCTTCCAGAATACTAGAACAAAGGAAAAAAGTCTGGCCAATAATAAAACTATTGAAACAAAGCAACATTAAAGTACAGCTGGCCTTTCCAGCCAAGATAAAAATAGTTTTTGCCAATGAGATGAGAAACTTTAATGACTTAGAAGAAGCTACTATATTCTTCAAAAACAACAACATAGTGTCTATCCCAGAAGAAATGGAATGGATGGCCCCTACTCTTAAAAGAATAAAAGAAACAAATCCTTGGACTGATGCTAGAAAGAATAAACAAAAAACTTGATTCCAAGATAGCTGTCCCAAAAAATAACTCTTACAAGTACATCTCTCAAAGTATCAACTGATATGGTACATCACTTGTCATCTGTTCTTATTTGAAAAAAAGGAGGGTTTCTTAATCAACTGAGAAACAGTAATGATTTATTCAGAATGTTCAAAGAGTCCAATAATTCTTCACAAACAAAGGTGGGTCAAGATGGGTTACTAATAAGCCAAACAAAGCAACATATAATACAAACATAGAAGTTTCTATTCCCCTACTTGAACTCAATGAATACTTATCTTGTTCATTTTTCATTGTTTTTACTTATAATAATTTAATTAATTAACTAATTCAACAAGGTACTGTTCAGAGTTCAGACTCAAATGTAACAAATTAACATCATATATAATAGCAGTAACAGTAGAGTGTTTTGAAAAAAAAATGCTGTCATGGAGACTAATGCCTTCTTCAGTTAAGGTATGATTTAGAAATGTCATGTATATCCTGGTTGAATAATAGTAGCAAGCTCTTAGTACAAATGACATCATTATTCTGTCTAAATATAGTTAATATCAATTATGGCCGGTTTCACAGCTACGAGTGCTGTTTGATCAATCCTGATATGGTGTGCCTAAATGCAGCTGTGTCTGGCAGCTAGTACAAATGCCATTATTCTGTCTAAACATAGTTAATATCAATTATAGCAGGTATCATAGCTTTGAGTGCTGTTTGATTAAGCCTGACATGGTGTGTGTGGATGCAGCTGTGTCTGGCAGCTGTTGTATATTGCCATTTTCTTCTCCGGGAAGCTGTGGGTTGCGGCTTGTGATCGAGGTTTACTGATGTTTGTGCATTAGGAAGAGACATTTGGTGTTTTAGCTTGGATCCAGGGGAAGGGAGTGGATAAAACTGTGATTTGGGATATTTTGGCAGAGAATAGTTTGTTTATACATCTGCTGAGTGAGAGATGGGAAGGTTGCAAGAATGTGTTATCTCTTGTGTTGGGAGTTTTTTTTTTTTTTTGATTTGTTTACTCTCTGTTCTTTTTCTGGCTGCTGCCTTGCTGAAAGGGAGGGAATTTAGGCTTGAAGTTGCAGTGAAGTTAAGCTTTGCTTCAGGTGCATCGTGAGCCTCTGGTATGCAGTATACAGACACACTAACAGAAATAGATGCTCCTAGGTTGCTATGGTAACGGAGACAGAGTGATGATAATGCTTAACGGCTTTGAGGAGCCTCCAAGATGATTTTCGGCAATAAAGTTTTTGGTTTAAAAATAAATTAAAAAAAATATATATATATATATATATATATATATATATATATATATATAGATATATATATAAAATGAAAGGGCTGTTTTAAACCACATGTACATATATTGATGGTCTCCCAACACTTCATTTAGCTCATTAAGTTGATTCTTGATAAAAAATAGTAATAATAAGTGCAATTTTATATTTAAAATGTATTTTAGTTCAAACACATTAAGGGCTTACATAAGAGTGGAAGTCTGAGTTATTGTGAAAGACTAAGAGCACTTGGTCTTGTGCAGTACCCTTTGCAGTAGTTTGGGAGGTGAGCTTGCTCAGACATGTTGGGTATATGGGGGATAGCTGATCCTAGGGGTGTTTGGGGTTGAAGGGAAGTGCTAGAGAGTCATCATATTTCCTTCTTGTAAATATCTTTGGGAATGGAAGGTGTGTTGAGTGGTTCATTGGCAGAGTGGTCACTGCATGGAACAGGCTGGTAAAATGGAACAGGACAAATACTGGTTTGGATATTTTAAGAACAGCCTGGAAACAGACCACATGAACTAGTGAATGGTATTCTGGCAAAATTGGATGGGCGTTGTTGCCTGTGCTTGAAGTACTGATATGTGTGTGTATGTAAGGATGGAAATATACTTACAACAAATAAGAAACTAGAAGGGTCTCATAATTTAAAGTCTATGGACTGTATAAACATGCTTGGAAGGAGCTAATAATAAGAATAAGCATTACAGCTTGTGGTCTTTCAAATAACTAAGCAACAGCCAAAAAAAAAAAAACACACAATAGTTACGTAATGTATGATCTCAGTAAATCAAGACATAAAATATATAACTGTCATATAAGATGAAGCAGTCTGCTGAATTAAGATATTAAAGACGGGATTTAAAGACATGGGCTTGTGTATAATAACACTACTGCCTTAACTTGTCATAAATGACATACACTACATTGATAATCAAGGAGAAGCATGATTTTCTTATATAAGTAAATATGCATAACAAGTGATGTTATTCCTTTAACTTGAATTGTAGTTTTTGTAACCCATCTTGACCATATATAATACTTAAGCAGTTGCCAAGGTAAATGTTTATACAGCACATCAAACTGACAAAGTTGTTCAAGAGAAACAATAGAAGCCTGAACTTGAAATGTCACAGAATGTAACAATCATATTCTGAACAAATAGTATTAAATTGACACTAGACACTCAGTTTAATAACATGGGCTTGTGTATAATAACACTACTGTTTGAATTTGCCAGAAGTGACATACACTATATTGAACATCAAGGGGAAGCATGATGTTTTTCACATATAAGTAAATGTGCATAACAAGTCATATAATTGCTTTAACTTGAATTGTGGTTTTGTAACCCATCTTGATCATATATCATACTTAAGTTGTTACCAAGGTAACTAATGTTTTATACATGACATCAAACTGACAAAGTTGTTCAAGGGAAACAATAGAAGCCTGAACTAGGAATGTCACAGAATGTAACAATCACATTCTGAACAAATAGTATTAAATTGACAATAATCACTCAGTTTAACCTTTGCTGATTATACAAAATAGAATGGTGCCATTTAAATCTAAGAACTTTCAGTATATGCCATAAAATGGCAATTTATGAATATGGAAAGGGAACTTGTAGTCATTAATCACAATAAGTGAATTTGTTGTTTTAACCTATAATTTCACTCATTTTATAATAAGAAATGACAGATATGAAAATCCTTATGTGTAGGAAATGGAGGGAAGAGGGATGCACTGATAATTAAAATGCACCAACTTTCATCAATGTTCACATAAAACAAACTTAATGCTTTGAGTAAGTTAGCAACAAACAAAGTGATTATTTAAATGCTGGCGAACAATGAAATATAACTTCTGATATATCCCATACAATACATTGTATTATAAACATTAGGTATAAATATTATTACCATCTATTTATATTAAGTAATAAGTTTTGAAAAACTTCAATAAGGGTGAATGTTAAATAACTGTGTGCTATAATCTTTTACTGAGGTTTTATATATGATACATCCTATTTTACTATGATTGAATTGTTTGTCATGTATCTGCCATGTAAATATGAATTGGTTATACAATAAGTAGACATTTATATTGTGTTAGAATTCTGTCTAATATACAGTAGTACTATATCTGTTCAAAATAATATAAATATTGCTTATTCCTATTACAAATATACTCCATATGATAATTCAATTTATGGAGCTCAGATGTTCTGGATTGTTAAGGTATGAGTGATAATCCGATGGATTTAGGTTTATCCATCAGATTAGGAATGATTTTCATTCCATGGCTAGTGCAGATCTTAGTTTTGTTAACATTTATTAATTTAAATTTATTTCACAAAAACATTTTTAGTACGCCTGACCAAAACACTTTTTATTGGTAAACACTCAAAGTATAAAACTGATAATTTCTTTTAAAAGCTCAAACATATACTTTATAGTTATCAGAGGAAAATGTTTAATAGTCACAATAAAACAAAAAATACATAGTCTAAATAACCTAAGATGGATTTAACTTTATTATCTTTAAATACCAATGGCTTAAACAATCATAGCAAGAGATCAAATCTATAGAAATATTTAAAACTGAACAAAGCACAAATTGTCTTCCTTCAAGAAACTAATTTCAAAACAAATGACAATTACAAATGGAATCCTAAGGAATATATGATACTGGCACAATCCACTTATAAGACAAAGACAAAATGGTTAACAATTGTATGGGAAACAAATGTGATTAACCAAGAAATCATTTATAAGTATGAAGATAAAGAAGGCCTTATGGCATTAGTAATTGTTACATATCTTCTTTTTCTTCTTTTGGCTGCTCCTGTTAGGGGTCACCACAGTGGATCAACTGTTTCCATTTCTTCCTGTCCTCTGCATCTTCCTCTGTCACACCAACCACCAGCATGTCCTCTCTCACCACATCCATAAACCTTATCTTAGGCCTTCCTCTTTTCCTGTTACCTGGCAGCTTCATCATTAGCATCTTTTTCCCAATATACTCTGCATCCCTCCTCAGCACATGTCCAAACCAACATAATCTTGCCTCTCTGGCTTTGTCTCCAAACCTTCCAACCTGGGCTGACCCTCTAATATACTTATTCCTATCCTGTCCACCCTTGTTACACCCAGTACAAATCTTAACATCTTTAACTCTGCCACGTTCAGCTCTGACTTCTGCCTTTTTGTCAATGCCACTGTCTCCAACCCATATAACATAGCTGGTCTCACTACCCTCTTGTAGACCTTCCCTTTCACTCTTACTGGTACTCATCTGTCACAAATCACTCCTGACACTCTTCTCCACCCACTCTATCCTGCCTGTACTCTCTTCTTCACATCTCTTCTACACTCACCATTACTTTAAACTGTTGATCCCAAGTATTTAAACTCATCCACCTTTGCCACCTCTACTCCCTGCATCCTCACAATTCCTCTATCCTACCTCTCATACACACACATATATTCTGTCTTAGTCCTGCTGACCTTCATTCCTCTTCTCTATAGAGCATATCTCCACCTCTCCAGGGTCTTCTCCACCTGTTCTCTATTGTCACTACAGATCATAATGTCATCTGCAAACATCATAGTCCACGGGGACTACTGTCTGATCTCGTCTGTCAACCTGTCCATTACCATTGCAGATAAGAAAGGGCTCAGAGCTGATCCTTAATGTAATCCCACCTTCACCTTAAATGCATCCGTCACTCCCACCGCAAACCTCATCATTTCACACTACCCTCGTACATATCCTGTACCACTCTTACATACTTCTCCGACACTCTCGACTTCCTCAAACAATACCACAACTCCTTTCTAGGCACCCTGTCATATGCTTTCTCTAAGTCCACAAAGACACAATGCAACCACTTCTGACCTTCTCTGTACTTCTCTATCAACACTCTCAGAGCAAACATCGCATCTGTAGTGCTCTTTCCTGGAATGAAACCATACTGCTGATCACAACTCATCACCTCCCTTCTTAACCTAGCTTCCACTACTCTTTTCCATAACTTCATGCTGTGACTCATCAGTTTAATCCCTCCGTAGTTACTACAGCTCTGCACATCACCCTTATTCTTAAAAATCGGTACCATAACACTTTTTCTCCATTCCTCAGGCATCCTCTCACTTTCAAATATTTCATTAAACAATCTAGTTAAAAACTCCATTGCCATTTCACCTAAACACCTCCATGCTTCCACAGGTATGTCATCTGGACCAACAGCCTTTCCATAGTTCATCCTCTTCATAGCTGTCCTTACTTTCCCCTTGCTAATCCACTGCACTTCATGATTCACTATCTGCACATCATCCAACCTTCTCTCCCTGTCATTCTCTTCATTCATCAGCCCCTCAAAGTACTCCTTCCATCTGTTCAACACATTCTCCTCGCTAGTGAGTATGTTTCCTTCATTATTCTTTATCACCCTTACCTGCTCCAAATCTTTCCTAGCTCAGTCCCTCTGTCTAGCCAATTGGTACAAGGTCCTTTTCTCCCTCCTTAGTGTCCAACCTTTCATACAACTCTTTAAACTCCTTATATTTAGCCTTTGCCACCTCTCTCTTTGCCATGCACCTCATCTCCTTATACTCCTGTCTACCTTCTTCATCTCTCTGACAATCCCACTTCTTCTTCACCAACCTCTTTTGCTGTATACTCTCCTGTACTTCCTCATTCCACCACCAGGTCTCCTTGTCCTCCTTCCTCTTTCCAGATGTCACACCAAGCACCTTTCTAGCCATCTCCCTTACTAGCTCTGCTGTAGTTACCCAGCTATTTGTTAACTCTTCACTGCCATCCAGTGCCTGTCTTAACTCTTCCCTGAACACCATCTCACAATTACCCTTTTTCAATTTCCATCATTTGATCCTTGGTGCTGCCCTCACACTCCTCCTCCTCTTCTTGATCACCAATGTCATCCTACATACCACCATCCTATGCTGCCTAACTACACTTACCCCGCCACCACTTTACAGTCTCCAATCTCCTTCAGACTGGCCCTTCTACATAAGATATAATCCACCTGTGTGCATCATCCTCCACTCTTGTATGTCACCCTATGCTCCTTCCTCTTGTTAAAATACGTATTTACCACAGCCATGTCCATCCTTTTCACAAAATCCACTACCATCTGACCTTCTGCATTCCTTTGCCTAACACCATACCTACCCATCACTTCCTCACCCCCTCTTTTCTCTTCACCAACATGTCCATTGAAATCTGCTCCATTCACCATGCTCTCACCCTTGGGTACAGTCATCACCACATCATCCAACTCACTCCAAAATTTTTTTTCTCATCCATCGCACATCCAACTTGTGGAGCATATGCACTAACAACATTCATCATTACACCATCAATTTCCAGCTTCATAAACATCACTCTATCTAACACTCTTTTCACCTCCAAAACACTCTTAGCATACTGTTCCTTCAGGATAACCCCTACACCATTTCTCCTCCCATCCACACCATGATAAAACAATTTGAACCTGCCTCCGATACATCTAGCCTTGCTCCCCTTCCATCTGGTCTCTTGCACATACAATATACCAACTTCCTTCTGTCCATCATATCAGCTAGCTCTCTCCCTATACCAGTCATACTGCCAACATTCAAAGTTCCGACTCTCACTATCACAGTCCTAGCCATTACTT
Source organism: Protopterus annectens (assembly GCF_019279795.1). Taxonomy (NCBI): domain Eukaryota; kingdom Metazoa; phylum Chordata; order Ceratodontiformes; family Protopteridae; genus Protopterus; species Protopterus annectens. Next base: position 968,363,394 of record NC_056744.1, read on the forward strand.
GCCTTTGGGCATGCCTTTCCCCTCTTAGTAATAGTTAAATATAATAACAGAATATGGACCCTAGCCAATCTATACTGGTTCCCAGACATTGGAACTGGAACTGTTAAAAACACTTGGATTTCATTTCCAATAATTATAAAGGCAACTTAATATTAGGAGGAGATTTTTACTGTATAGTTGATATTTCTGAAATTACATATAAAAGACTGCTGCGTACATGTACTGTATCAAAAGCTTTAACAAGTGGGTAGAATCATTTCATCTTGTAGATACTTTCAGATTTAAAGAATATAAATCTTTGTTGTTTTCCCATCAAGAGCACAGATTTGGTACCCAAACTAGAATAGATAAAATATTTGCTGCCCATGACTTACACTCTAAAATAATTAATTTCTCAATCACTCCCTGCCCCTTTTCAGACCACAATTCATTGATATTAAAACTTCAAAATGGGTACAAACCATTAATCTTTATCTCCAGAATTCCAGCATATATAACTAAAATTAAAGAGTTCAAACCCTGGTTATTATCTGAATTACAGTTCTTCTTAGATATTAATTACACCACTGAGATAAATAAAATAATGATATGGGACTCATTAAAAGCTTACATATATGGTAAAACCCTAACTCGGTATTAAAAAAATCAGAGAATGGGATTCTGGATTATTAGATCTACAATTCAAACTTTTGTTAGTAAAAGCTGAAAAAAATCAAAATCATTTGGAGATGAAAAAGAAAGTAGAAGTATTAAACAATAAATACAATGAAATTCTAACACATAAAACTAATTTAGGTTTAGAAAAACTAAAAATTAATACCTTGGCCACTTCTCCCAAATATATATATAATTTATCCACAAGAATCAAAATACAATCAAAAGCTAATAACATTAAAAGTATCTTCCATGAAAAAAAAGGGAAAAATGTCTCGGATATAGGTGAAATTCTTGATGCCTATAGACGTCACTATATGGAACATTTCCAAAAAGAAAATATACATATAGATCAATTAAATCTAGATGAAAAATGTTCTAATATAAAAAAAATCAGAAAATTTTAAACTAGATCTGCAAGCACCCATATCCTACAAAGAAATTACAGCTACAATAAAAAGGGTAAAATTAATAAAGCTCCAGGTATAGATGGCATAATTATGGAGATATATAAACTTTTTCCTTCAAAGATACTATCCCTCTTCCATAAAACTCTATTAGAAATTCAGTCACAAGCTTTAATACTACCCTCTTGGAGATATTCCTTAATCACACCAATCCTAAAGGAAAACAAATCCCCAAACCTCTGTACCTCATATAGACCTATATCATTATTAAATAATGACTATAAGATATTTATGACACTATTAACTAACATAATGAAAATACCACTATCAAAAACAAAAACAATAAATAATGATCAAACTGGATTTATATATCATAGACACACACATGACAATATTAAAAGGATATTTTCCCTTATAGATTATGTTAATAAAGAAAATAAAGAAGCACTCATAATTGGCTTAGATATAGAGAATGCCTTTGATTCCCTAAATTGGTACTATCTATTCAAAATCCTAATGCTATTTGAATTTCCTGCATCCTATGTACATCTCCTAAAGAATATATATATATATATATATATATATATATATATATAAAAAATATATACACACACACACACACACACACACACACACACACACACACACACACACACACACACACACAAAAATAATTTAGCATATGTCAAGTTAAGTCCTTTTACCTCTGAATCTATACATATAACAAAAGGCACTAAACAAGGATGTCCCATGTCACCGATTCTATTTGCTCTGGCTATTGAAATATTGGCAGATTCAATTTGTAACAATATAAAAATCAAAGGAATAGAGGTTTATGAACAATAAAAAGTAATGCTATTTGCTGATGACATATTACTAACATTATCTAATACAAAAGAAACATTAGAAGAATTAGATATATTAACAAATGTCACATGGGTGGCCACGGTGGTGCAGCGGTTAGCGTTGTCACCTCACAGCAAGAGGTTCTTTGGTTCAATCCTCAGCTGGCGTGCCTTGCTACTGGGAAAAGCCAGAAGAAGAAGAAGAATTGAAAATTTTCACATGACTTCAGGAGTCCATTTCAATAAATCAAAATGTTTATTTTTACATTAAAAAAAAGAACTGCAGACTAAGGGGGATCACTTTATAGGGAAACAAGGATCTACCTTAAAATATCTAGGAATTGACTTATGCAAGAATAGTAATGAATTAGTCTCAAAAACTACAATAATATCATCAATACAATTAAAATCTCTGTGGAGAAATGGAACAAAATAATATTAATATTTTAAAATAGACTACAATTAATAAAATGGTTTTGCTGCCCAAAATCCTACATATAGCCTTGGCAATACAACTGTTACCAGAAAGGAATATACTTAAAGAAATAAATTCATGCCTAATAACATTTTTATGGTTTCCCAAAAGAAACAGAATAGCTTTAACACATCATATCAGACCATGGAAGCAGGGAGGATTAATCTTTCCTGATATAGAAACACATATAAAAGTGTCAATATCTAAAACAATCTCAGATTGGATAAGTCCAAATTACTCTGCAAATTGGAAAGAATCACTAACTGTAATATCAATAAATGAATTTGATTTACAAAAAAAAAAATCAAAAAACAGATAAAAACAATTTGCTATGGCAAATATGTATTAGTATGCAATATAACATAACTAAACTGTCTAAAACTGATTAATTATTGCATCGACTCATTTAGGAAAATTATTAATGCAAATATAGATTTAAAAATCTGGTTTGATCTTTTAACACCATTTATAGTCAGAAAGAACTTTCCACATAAAATATATGGAAAAATGATTAATTCCTGGGAAAAGAAAAGATTTGTTTGTTGGCGCCAGTGTAGCAAATAACTAAATGTTTTAGGTATGCAAGTAATAAAAACAACATATAAAATTCCACAACAAGACTGGCTAACTTTAGAGAGTATTCTGTCTTATTCACAAGATTTAAGTAGAATAATTAACAATTATACATTTAAAGAAATACCTAAATTTATGAAATACATACATGAAATCATATATAATGACTTTGACATGAGAAACAGTATTTCAAAATTTTACAGAATATTGATAAACTATAAAACAACACCCCAAACCTCATATTGGAAATATATAACAAAAGGACACTCAATACACTTAACTGAAGATATTAAAACAAATATCGTATTATCGATAAAATATACATCCTTTACACAATACTGGAAAGCTTTTTAATTGGAAATGCTTGCACAGAGCATTCTTAACCCCCAGACAGAATCAGTACAATTAGTTCTTCTATAAAAGGAATATGTTGGAGATGTGAGCAAGTACACAATGCAGATTGGAACCACATTTTCTTTGATTGTGTTAAATTTAAGCCATTTTGGAAAGGTATTAATAACTTTCTACGAGCTTTATTTAATGAATCAATTTATTTAACTAAAGCTCTTGTATTATTAAATGTGAACGAAGGTCCTCATTTGAATAGGTCAAACATGTATCTAGTATGGACTATACTTGCAATTTCAAGGAAGTGTATAACAAGAAGATGGAATACAAACACAATATCAACTTTGGAAGACTTCTACAGCCTACTGAAGACAACAGCATTATTGGAAATTAAAATTAAAGAACTAAGAATTTATCCAAAGCCATTTATCAACAACCCTTGGGGGAAAGTCTTATTGTTGATTGACACTATACAATAATCAGACACTCTGATAATGGATTGGACATACTTATAAAGTAACTCTATACATTAAGATCTGTTATAGTGTCAGACTAATGTAAATAGTGTACATAGTAATTTAAGATGTTATGTATAAATACTCTGGAATTCATTCAAATGTATCTGAAAAATAAAAAAAAATTGAGAAAAAAAAAGTAATAAAAATGGAGTGTTTGTTTTTATCAGTTTATTAACCTTAGGGTCCTCAATTGTGACATTCATGGATTACATATGTAAATATGTAAGCAGTGCTACATAAGGAAAACAAATGACTCATGAACTGAATGGGAAGACTAAAAGCACAACACAAAGAGCAGACAAGATGTGGCTGAAGTGTATAGAAGACAGGAGTCAAGGTGATGCAGCCATTCCTGTGTAACACTGGGAAATACAATTTGATAAAATGGGTTTGAAAAAGTACATTACAATGTGCTTCTTAAAAATATTAAGTTCATTAACAACATGCCATGCTGCCTAAGACTGTGCAGGTGGTGGTTAAAATATACGATGAGACATTCTTGAATTTGTGCTGTGCCTTTTTACCATTGTACAAGGGAAATGCAAATATGTGTAACATATTGTAAATGTAGCATTTTTATTTGACAGCTATTTTTGCTTGTCTCTTTGGTATTGCCAGTGTTCATACTTGTCAACAAACAAGTGTTTCCTAGTCCAACAATTGTGGAGTTTGCCAGTATTAGAGCAAGAGAGAGAGAGAGAGAGAGACGTATTAGTGAGTGGTCAGAAGACTGCCCCTCTTTAGTAACAATAAGCATTCCTAATGTAGTTGTGCACTCCATTTCACGAGAGATGATTACTAGGCAGACAGTAAAGTAGGGAACCATGCAAAGGGCAAAGCATACACAAATGACAAACAAATGTGAAAGAGGACAACAGCAAGAGAATATCATAGATAATGTAATTTGGTGTACAGTCAACTGAAGGGAAGTACACTGAAAATGGAATGGAATGGAGCAGGAAAAGACACTGCAGAAAGAAAATGTGTTATAAGTTAAACACATCACCACTGCAATTGTGACTGGGAAAAACATTACAGAGAAGATTAATATGCAGTGAAAAGCTATGGAATTCTTTAGACATTGAAACCCACAGCCATCATAGCTAATAACAGAAGAAAGAACCATAACATAGAAATGGTACAGTGATAGTTGTGATGTGTACTGAGAAAAGGATTAAAGGGATAGGGACATAGGTTCATATAAAGTCGCTGAGCATGCAGTCCATGAGACCATTAGGAAGTCTAGCCCAAATTCCCAATAGCCAGAAAGCACTGCCTGGTTAAATAACATGCTCAAGGTCACATAGTAGGAAAATAAAGATGGAAAGATCAAACTATGTACTCAGCATTGGAAACAGAACTTTAGTCCTCTGCACTTACTGCCAGACATATCACAAGTTCAGTTAGAGGAGCAGGAATGGGTTGCTGCACACCTCAATTCACTGATGGCTGTTAACCTCAGGAGTGCAGTTTTCCACAAAAGTACACAAAGTAATTTATAAGTCTTACAGAGCCCACGGCATAAGTAGTACCTGTGTCATTATCAAGGAGTCAGTTTTAATGAAAAGTGATTGTGCTGTACAACAAATCAGTTAATGAGCAGAATAACATTAAAAGAGGAAAAACTGAAAGACAACATCTGTGTCACAAAAAAAGTTATCAACAGGTAAGGAATAGAAAGTTGGTAATATCTGACTGTAGAATTACAGAACAGCATATAAATGAGAAAAATAATGTAACAGTTATAAAACAAATGCAACTAATAAAGAATTTCCTACAGTATTCAGCACCCCCACCCCAAAAAAAATCTTCCCACTGCAGGGACTGGTTGGATAGAATTATTTTCCAGTCCATTAATTTTCCTGTCCTTATCAAGCAGTCAGGTTTGTAGAAGAGTGATTTTCCTGTACTTTGACAAATCATTATATGAGCAGAATAACAAGAAAAGATAGAAATTGTAATGCTACAAGACATCTATGCCTCAGAAAAAAATATTTATCCAAAGTTAAGAATAGAAATTTGGTTACATTTTGTTAGAGACTTAGTAAGGGTAAAAAGAACATGATGTTAGTTATAAAACAAATGTACAGCATTCAGGTAAAAATGAATAGATAAAAATCTTTCCATTGTAGGCAAAAGGGAACATAATTATCCTCAAATCCCTTCTTTTCTAGTAGCAGCTGTCATGCATAAAACTGCAAAGATCTCTAAGTGCAGTTACAGGATTGACCTTGCAGAAATAGTGTGGGGGGAGGGGGCTGTCAATTCATCTTGGTCTACAAAAGTATATTTTGAACAAAGGCCTGCAATTTTGCTACTTTTTTGTTGCAACTGTACAACTACTTAGTATAGTATATCATGCGCTCAAAGACAAATATAAATGAGGGTCATTCCAGAAAAAATAGAAGCAGTTCTGTTACAGGAGGTATATAAGATGACAGTGATAGACCCTAATCTCATTATATGTCAGTAGGATGGGAATACATGACCTCTTCCTTATGTCTGGCAAGACTCATATAAAACAAACTTGAAATGGATTATAGGAAAGATAAGTTGCAGAAAAACAAGATTAAGTGGATATGTTAAGCCCCATTGGCAGCCATTTGTGGAAAAAACTATTAAATGGAGTAAACAGAGATTTTGATGCTATCTAGCAGTTAACTATTCTGTAGACGTGGATTTTTGTATGATTTTTACATATTATAGACAATCTAAGTGTCTACACTACAGAAATTAATGATATAATTTAACAGACATTATCAACTAATTGCAAGTGGCATCTTGGTGCTAGTATATAGCCTACTACTTAAAACAAAAGCTAATTTTTGTATGTCTAATGATTTTTAGGACAACCCAAGTGTCTACCCAACTGAAGTTAAAATTCCATACTCAGTTAATTGTACAAGATTTCTATGAATGCTTTATTCCCTATGTAACTGAACATTATTAATCTTATACTAAGTCATTGGAACTATGCTGTAGTACCTCTGTACTATTAAATTCAATACTTAAATTTTCTCTCTAAGCTTTCCTCTGCTCCCATCTTGCCTACCTCTGCATTTACATTTGCTTTGTAAACACCTCTCTTCTTCTCTTTTTATTTTACAGTTACCTCAACAAAAGAACTAAAGTTATAACTCCTCCCACCCAGTAAAGACCTGGCTGGAGAATCACCCTCAAGGCAAGGCCAACAAGTGACCTAAAAGATCTGCTAAAAAACCTTTGAGTGCTCAACATACGTCTCCTATTGCCCTATAAGTATTTCCTTAAAAAGAAAAAGATAGGAACAATCTCTCCTAAGCTTATACTGTGTAGGGTGGACTCACTAATCTCGCTTACCTCTCTTCATACCCCCTTTTAAAAAAAAATTCCCTGCTCTGCTAAATTCCTCCAAATTTTTCTTTATTTTTCTGTCCCTACTTAGTTTTATTTCTTATTCTAAAAACTCAATGGTAACTGTGTAAAAACCTAAAGACACCGCCATCTCATATCTTCACTTTTGCTGTTAAGGTTTTTCCTTTTATAAAATAATTCAGTCCCAATTATCTAACTTACTGCCACTCTCTCATAATTCATCTCAAAAGTCCTGAACTTACTGATATTTTTTCTTTTGTGCAATCTGCCCACTCCATTCACTTTTGCTACACTCTGGCTCACTCTGCTCCCCTACTCTACCCTACCCCCATTCTCACCCACCCCTGAATACATTTATTGCTAGTCAACTTTTCCCGTCCTCCCTGGCACCTCCCCTTCCTCCTACTACTCACCAAATTACATCCTTCACTGTCTTCTCCTTACTCACATCTATCCAGTCATCAATCCTTCCCACCTAGCTGTTAGACACTGCATACCTCAATCACACATAAACACCTTCCCCCATATACAACATTACCCAATATAGTCTCCCTTTCTAGGAAACACTCACTTCACCTCCCTACATCTTCCCTCTCCAACTAATAGACATATCCACCTACTATATACTGATACCTTCATACTAAAACTCTTACGCCTGAAAACCTTATAGTCTTGTTGCTACTCTTGTATCCCACTTACTTCCCCTCCCCAGCTACCTCTTCACCAATCATAAAAACACTCCATCCTATTCTCCAATTACATTAACATAACTATAAGTTAAGCCCTAAAAACTCTCCAATTACACAGTACTCACTTCTATACTTAAACTTCTCATTACCACACCATGTTTTTTACTCTGTTCTCAACACCCCTTTTTCTACTGCTATACTACCTCTCCTCATATCACACATGAATCAATCCAATACACTTTCCTCCAACCTCCATTCACTATACCACAGACTTTTAATCCCAATACTCATTCTCAATAGCACCCGCTATCTGCCCAACTACAAATTCCTCCCTCCCCAAAATCAAAATCTCACCTTGCACCCCAGTCACCCCAGAACTAAACCAAAATATCACTTTTATTACCTCTTTCACCATACCTCAACTTATCCTTCTAACTCTTTGCTCCTTTCTGGTGACATTCACAGTAATCTAGGACCGAATTTCCACCCCTCACAAAAAACCTAAACACATATCATGTTACACTTCACCCCAAAATGCCTGCTAAACACTTAACACTATACTCAATGAATACCCGTAGCATTCTTAACAAAATTAGTGAATTTCACACTTGGCTGTCACAACACTCCCCAAATATAATAACTCTCACTGACACTTGGCTCAAACCTCACAACATCCTATGTCTTGACAGACCTAACAAAAGAGGTGTTGGAGTTGCTATAATTTACTTCAACCAACTCACCCTATGTTCTCTATCCAATCCTCCCCCTTCATTTCACCCCGCTGAACTTCTAACTGCCAGCTGCAAACTTAATGACCACAATACACTAACTATAGCTGAATATATATATATATATATATATATATATATATATATATATATATATATATACACACACACACACACACACATATATATATATATATATATATATATATATATATATATATATATATACCTCCTGGCAATAACATCTCTATTTTAGAACAAATCTTCTCTTGGCTCACACAATGAAACTACTCTCCAAGAAGATATCAACATCAATCAGCTATCTGTAACCTCAAACAGCCCTAGCTCTTGCATCACCTTGCATGGCTTTTCACAACTAATCTCCACTACTACCCACATTAGTAAACAAACCAATTCCATTTCTATCATTGACTGGGTACTAGTTTCTAATCCACTCAAATATCACTACCCAGACCTACTACTTGACTCTCTAAGTGACCACTCAGCAATTAGAGTATATAGATTCTCCCTTCACCACTCTTGACCACATAAATTCAAAGAATGCCACGTACTTACCAACTTACATCCTGATGCCTTCAACAGCATTCTCTCCTTTATTAACTGGGCCTTTCTAGCTAATCTACCTCTTTATGAAGCAGTGCAAACATTTAACTCCATTTTTCTAAACACACTGAACCCCCCCCCCCCGAACAATTAGAGTTAAATCATTTAGTTCCCCCTGGCTAACACAAGCTACATGTTCTCTAATGCTTAAAAGAGACAATGTCTGGAAAATCTGGACTAAAACAAAATACACTCCTCACTATCAAACCTACAAGGAGCTTCACAAACTTACCAAAAAACACATCGATAAAGACAAAAAAACTTCTATAACAAACTCCAAACTTTACATGCTAGCAACCCCCAAAAATTCTGGAACTCCATTAATCAAATACTGCTTCCAAGTAACCCCTCAACTTCTAACCTCTGTCCAACAATACTGCCCAGAAACTGCATCCGTATTTAACTCCTGTTTCATAGATACTATCAGTAAACTCATTCAAACCTCCAATTCCATTAACCCCACTGACCCTTTACCCCTTCTAAACACAACCACCCCTTCTCTCCAAAACCAGTATACACAAGCTATATAAAATACCTGCTTCTTAAGCTCAAACCATGCTCCTCTTCAGCAGATACCCTACCTCCACTCTTCCTAAAGACAGCTGCTAACTCATTAGCTTATCCTGTTTCTATCCTTATCAACCAGTCTATAAGTGAATCCACAATACCTTCTATCTGGAAACAATTTCATTCTCTACCCATTCACAAAGGAGGACATTCCACAGAACTTTCTAACTATAGGCTGATAGCAATCCTGTCTCCTCTCTCCAAAATTCTGGAGAAATGTGTATATAAACAAATTCAGGACTATCTTATTCATGAAAACCTACTAACCTCTATGCAACATGGCTTCCGTCCTAACCATAGTGCCGCAACAGCCCTCATTTCTTGTACTACTACTATCTCACCAGCCAAAGACAACAACACACTCATCTCCTGTATCTTCATAGACCTCTCCAAAGCTTTTGACACTGTATTTCACCCCTTGCTTCTTGCTAAACTCTCTAACCTTAATCTCTCAATTCAACAATCTCCTGGTTTCCCAGTTACCTTACTGATAGATAGTAATCTGTTAAATGGCTTTCTTCACTATCCTTTGATCTCCCTATCAGACGGGTGTCCTTCAAGGATCAGTACTTTGTCCCTTATTGTTCAACATATTTACTGATCTCTTATATACATCCTGTCCTCAATCACCTCTCATACAATATGCGGATGACTCAACAGTCATCACCATCTCTGATAACCTCTCTGATTTGAACACCCTCACCAAAAAATCTTCAAATCTATTGAAAACTGGCTCTCTAATAACCCTCTAATACTAAATCCAAAAAAGACCAAACTTCTACTATTCCTTCCTAAATCCCTCCCCCACCTTAAACCCTTTTCTCTATTTCATCACTCAAAAAAACTACTATCATAGTTGAAACACACATTAATCTTCTGGGAGCCATCATAGGTGACCAACTCAAATTTGACCTTCATGTGCTCCATTGCATCAAGAAATCCCAAAAAAAACTAGGCCTGATTTACAGAAATAAAAAATTCCTAACAAATGAGGCTCGACTTTACCTTCTCCCTAGTCTCTTCTATAGCTCACAAATCCTTATCAACCTTCAGTCCTCTCTCTCTTAACTAAACTGGAATCAACCTACAATAAAGTTGCCAGATTTATGAAAACAAAACGAACACGGCCGGACTTGTAGGAAACACCGAGTTGCCAGATTTGCTACTAACCAGACCTCAAAGTTTCACCACTGTCATTCTCTCAAGACCTTAAACTGGCTAGAATTCCCCCACCAACTGCTTCTCTCTCTCAACTACAGATCACCCATTCCATCCTCTACAAGCCCTCCTTTTGCTCTGATATCTCCTCACTTGTCTCCCTCTACAATACTCCTAGGACCCTCAGAAGCTCTGACCAAAATCAATTAGAAATATACAAGCCTAAAAGATCGATTGGACAAAATATCTATAGTCACTCCCCTTCCCTCTCCTGGAACAATCTTCCATTGCCTATTAGAAATATAAACCCTCCTCAAGAATTCAAAAACGATCTCAAAGACTTTCTAATAAACACCTGGGCATGCCACTGTAAACACCCTCCTTGGACTTCTTAACATCTTAACATCTTCACCTAGCTTACCTACCACCCCAGACCCTGCTTATACCCTCTTCTCAACTTCACCACCTTCTATACCCCTGCTTCTCCTCACTTTCCTCTGTCAACCTGCCCCACTAAACTTCATTTCTACTTACCTCTTCTCTTAAATTCTCCTTCAATCTTAACTATCACCCTAGAATACAGCTTCTAAATTGGTGTACCAACCCTAAATAGTATTTCAATTGTTATACTGAAACAGGTGAAAAGTGTTTTGATTTTGCTTCTAGATGCTGGCTGTACAAACACATTTGCTTCTAAACCTACTATTTGTTCTCCTGTTGTACATATCAGTGTATCCTGTAAATAGTTTAGATGAGCTGCACCTAATTTGCTCTGTGTATTAATTTTTTCAAACTGATCATCTGTCTAACCTTGTGAAGTAACACTATGTTGATTATCATTGATGGATTATGTATTTGCTATATTTGTTAATGTGTTAATCTACTGTATGTGATTCTGGGGCTTTTCTCCCGGTCCTCCACTGAAAAAGGGTACTAGCTCAGTTGGACTATCCCAGTCAACAAATGTCAAATAAATAAACAAATAAATAAATAAATACATAAATAAATAAAATTCTATAAGAAGCACTCACAGTGATTGTGAGTTGTTAAAAGAACTCAGAAAACAAAGGCAGAGTGAAAAAATATATTTTTTAGTTCTAAGGTAGAGTTTTCCTTTTAAGTATATAGAGCCACTAGAATCAAAAGTCAAACAGACAGAATTGACAGATTGTATTTATAGTATGGTGGCAGTGATCAAATGATACAAGGCTGAAATCTGCACTGAACCATAAAATCTTAATACTGTAAATGGATCAATTGGGAAAAAAGTCATCTATTTCAAATTACTGAAGAGCTCGAAATGTCAAATGCCTTTTAGTGGGTAATGAAAACCAGGGGCTGTCAGATAAGGTTGGACAAAAATAATTTCCAGGTGCTGTACATTTTTTATGCTTTAAGCAGATATAGATTTTTGAGACTACCTTTTGGGATCTTCTTAGCACTGGAAGTGTTCCAGATGTCTGTAGTAAACCTTATTGAGAGGTGAGATGGAGCAGTCATTATTATGGAAGATATTCTAGCCTGGATTGTCATGAAGCAGGAGGATGACAGAATACTAGTTAAATTGTTGGACAGACTGAAATCAGAGATTTCAATATGCAATAAAGTCAAATTCAAGATGTGTCATTTCTTTAAAGTACATGGGACATGTTTGACTGAGAATGATCTTCAACCAGATGCTGATAAAGTTAATACAATTCTGAATAAGCAGAAACCAACTGGCAAAGCATCTCTGATGTGATTCTTGGAAATGGTACAGTTTATTTTAATGTTTATTCAGCACTTGTCAGAGATCACAATGCCACAAAGAAAGTTGTTAGAGAAGATTCTAAGAGGGTGGTTCATTGTTTACGTTGTGGCTATAACCTACATTATATAAGAAATACAATCATCTCTCTTAGGTTCATAAGTTTATAGGTGTTTGCTAGGCTAACAACCACAATGACATTTTTAAGCCTACCCATGCATCCCAAGTCTCTGACAAGTTCTGATACCTGGGCCTTGATAAGTGTAAGCATGGGTCTGGGAGATGAACCATTTACAGGTTAGCCATTTGCATCAGACAAAGGTGCCAAACCAGGGATGAATTTCCAGTTTCCCATCCAGTTGTCCAAGTTGCGCTTGAATTGTATTACGGAGGAACTCTTTAAGTCCATAACTAAGAAAATCCTAGAGACATATTGCTAATTGCAATTCTGCTGACTCATTAGCTAAGTATTTAGATGGCATGTGTATACTAGAAACATTACTAGTATGAAATGTAAGTTTATGTTTGTATTGAAACAAAGCAAACACAGTACAAGTGAACTACATAAAAGTTATTTCAATATTATAAAGGCTATATCTGTTACAAAATATGTAACCCTTGCTCCAGATGGTTTGTATACTGCATTACCTGTAAAAGCTTTATTATGAAGTATATGTCTTTAAGGCAAATAATGACGATGGTGACATGATTAGGTTTAATATTTAATTAATGTAATGTGAATTTATCCAGTTTTCTTCCCTTAAAGGTAATCAAATTATCCAACACTGTCTATGTAAATTTTTGTAACATTAATTTGAATGAAAATTTCTATGAATTATCAAACATATTTTGAGTAGTGAAGTATATGGCACAGCTTTTTGTATTACTACCTTTAGTATGCTTGTAAAACTTCAGATTGGCAGGCTGCTCATTTATTTAGATATGTGGAGCATTTTACTACCTGGCATTGAGATGCTGTCATTGAGGAAGCCCTCCACAATCCTTTGCAGGAATTTTGGAATTCAGCTCATGTTGACAACATGTCTTTCTAGGAAATAAGTGTCTAGTCCTATTTCTGCAGTTAACACAGAATTAAAGTATATTGTACCCTAATTTAGGTAGTTAAATATTGTAGGTTTACATCATCACATTGTCACAGCATGAAACTGCAACTCCAAGAAATAGAAATCAGGGGCTTTCTTTATCAACAAAATAAAACACAACAATTATGTGTTTAGATTACATGCTCTATTTTACAGTACTGTATATTATAGAGATGCTAATCCCAATTCCACAAGGTTCATGTATTTGCTTAAAATTCATTAACCTGGTAAATAGAGTGGTCCAAAGACCATTTTCCTCCATGACCTGGGTTACAAGATAAAGACAATATTTATTATAAAAGTATAGTAGAAAGTTATAAATACCTTAACTGTACACACATATATATATATATATATATATATATATATATATATATATATATATATATATATATATATATATATATATATGTGTGTGTGTGTGTGTGTGTGTGTAGTCAATATCAAAGAAATAAATACATAATACACAAATACAACTATATAGTGCAAAGAGTAGAATAAAGATGCAGCAATGTAATATATATTGTGAATGAGATGAACATGACCAAGAGTTCCCATACAGGTTCTTAATGTGTATGAAAAGGATTCAGCAGTGTGAACAGACACATAAATATGTTACAACAAGCTGAATATGACAAAAAGATACTGTGTTATAGTCTAGCAAACCACAATCATAAATATGCTATTGCAAGCTTAATGCAGTTTAGTGATAAACTGTCACAGTTTAACAAACCAAATAATAAATACAATATACAGGTAGCTCATATAGCTAAAAGCAAAACAGAAAATAGCCATCTACACTAGATTATGTAACCAGAGCATATTATCAAACTACAATATGGTATCTAATGACTTTGATTTATACTGTAACTATGTACAGTTGTATATGGAAGCCAACCATTTACTAAATTATTTTACAATCTTGCAACTTTGTTGCGTAGTCCATGTGTTTTATTTATTTATCCTTTATTTACTGAGTTAGTCCTAATAGGCTAGTAGCTTCTTTTCAAGAGAGACCCAATATGGTATTTATACTACTATGGGAAATTTTGCCAGGGCATCAGGGATCTTCCCCTACTTGTCATTGTTGTGAGTGGGACCCAATTTGTATGAGCACTTCCTGTTTCCATTCTAGGCACAGAGTCGGCCCAGTGAAACAGGGAGGCAGATGGATAAAGAAGATAGGATTGCCACCTTTCGTTGTGGCCAAAATCAGACGTAGGCCACACCCCTTCATACCACCCATAACCACACCCATTCTTTGCCCACTTTCCACTCATTCCGTGATGTCATTATCATATCACATGAGGGGAGCTCCCTCCTTTTACATCATGATGTCTTTTTTTCCTGCAGATTTATTATGTTTTGTGTAAAAGAAGCATACTAAATCTGCTGATTTAACAAACACCAACAATCTGTTTCTTTTTTGAACCAGAATATTGCAGTTTATACAATGTTTTCTGGACACTGGAAAATCAGTTTGATTTCTGGATAGTGTGGAAAAAAATGGATAGGTGGCAATGCTAAGAGAAGGAGATTATGGAGTGGTGAGAGAAATGGAGGAGACAGCAACTAATGAGACATAATGTTTCATAAGACATCTGTTTGATAGAGATGAGTCAGGCAATGATGCATGTATAATTTCAGGCCTCCCATCGGGAGGGTTATAGGATGATTTCTTTAAAAAAATGGTGATACAGAAGGAGCCAGAAAATGAAGGAGATGTTTCCTGGGGGGCATTATGGACAGAATACAAAAGGAGAATGCAGAGACAATCCTAAAGAATAGTGGTGAGATGGAAAAGAAAACATATGCATAGAAAGTAAAATAAGGCAAAAGAGCAGTAGCAGAAAAGAAGGCAGAAGAAAATGAAAATGGAAAAAATATGGTAAGGATTCAAAGTAAAGAAGACAAGAAAATGGACAGGCATGACGTTTGGGATAATTTAATAGCTTATTTGGGTGTAAAAGCACATGAAGTAAGAGAATTTATTCCTATTAACAAAGAAATACTGTGTGACACTTTATTTGAAACTATTTTTTGAGCTGAAATTTTTTTGGGAGAATATTAAAAAAAGGAAGACTGCAACCCATGGAATCTTTATGTCATAAAAGTGTTTAATGGGGAAACAAAAAAAAAACAAGAAAATTCATGTACAATTTTGAACAGAGGTAGAAAGAAAGACTTTGAAAGGACATTTGAAAAATGTATGTAACTAAGTATTGGATATTGCAAAAATTTATGACAAAAGGAGTTTATGGACCGGTGCCAGGGATTGTAATATTGTGTTAGGAATACAAAGAAAAAAAATAAACATATTCCAAGCATGACAAATGTAGAGGGGGAAATAGAAGTGTTGTAAAATACTAGGGACAACCTAAAACATGTTTTATATTTTATTTTTTTTTTGTGGAAAAGAAGGATATTTGATAAATAACTATGACAAAAGAAAATGTTATATGTGTGGAGAAATGGGACTTGATGCAAAAAATGTGAACTGAAATGTTATAAATCTAACAAAATTGGACATTTATGGATATATTGCAAAAATGAAAATAAAAGAGTAAGGAAAAGGAAAAAGAAAGAAAATGAAATAAACAAGGAGAATAACTTTTAGAAGTAGTAGAAATAGAAGAAAATTAGATTAGAAAAAAGTAATATAGAGGACATACAAGAACTTTCTGAAAATGTGATGAAGAAGACACAAATTGGGATGTAGTAAAAGAATAAAAAAATAATTCTATTAGTAAAAGGGTAACAACAGAAGAAGAGAATTAAAGGGATAAATATAAAAGAGAAAAAGAAAAGGAAATAGATGAAAAAGAATATATACAGCTAATGACTGGGGTTTGGTATAATGGTTAATATGTTTGACTCATAGAAACAAGATGCAGTGTTTGGTTCTTACCTCTGAGAGGGAAATTGGCTAGGCTTAGAAAGGTCTATTAAGAAAGCTAGCCTAATAATTAGCCATTAATGTATGAAACCATGAATCTAAGGAAAAGGGAAAATGAAAATTTTAGAGTGTTTTTTTAAATGTGAATAGTATGAAGACTAGCGTATGAAGAATAGGGATTTTGGAGTGGTGTAATACATTTGATATATATGTAATTATATTAGAAGACACATGATTTTTAACAAATGAAGACAATTTACAAATAGAGATACTAGAAGGATAGTCTGGAATTTGGGAAATGAGAGATGTTGTGGAATAGCTGTATTCTGTAGAAATACAGTAAAGATATTGGATGCAACTTCAGCAAAAATGGGTTAAAACATTGGGGCAAAAATTCATGGACTTAAAAAGGGGTATGTATAGAACTGAATTAGATTATTTTATAGTATCAAAAGGTTCAATTATAGGAGAAGGGGAGGTAGTTGAAGCAGGATTTTCTGATCATTTTGTAATATGGCTATTGATAAAAGAAAACAAGGAATGTATAAAAAAAGGCAAAGGAATAAAAAGGATAGATGAGAAAGCATGGAATGAAGAAGGAAATAGATCAGTAATACAATTATGGAAATATCATATTACTATGAAAATGTTTTATAAAAATTGATCTGAATGGTGGATGATATTTAAGAACAAATATAAAAATGTTTTTATAGTGGCAATATGTTGTGAGAAAAGTAGACAAAGAAAAATGTGGGATGGAGTGGAAGAGGACATTCCTAAACCCGGGTCTATATCATAACCGCAAAATCCCGTTTCAGCAAATACGTAAACGTTGACACATATTGAGCGAACCGCAAATACACTGAACGCCCTAAACCGCGAAATTCAAAATCTTGAAATGACATAGTTGGCCCTTCTGTAGTATAGCTCTGTAAGGTAAGTGTGTGATAGTTACGGACCTTAGGGTTTGGGTGCGGGTTAAGGTAAGTGCATACATGGTAATATATGCAAGCTTTACTTTAGGGTTAGAAGTAGGGTTTTGGTTAGTGTATGCATGTGGTTTATTTATTTTGTTTGGGTGGGTAGTATGTGGCGAGCGATGGGGTTGGCCAGCTACACAGGTACAAGATTTTGAATTTCGCAGTTTAGGGTGTTCGGTGTATTCGCGGTTCGCGCAATATGTGTTGACATTTACGTATTTGCTGAAATGGACTTTCGCAGTTATAATATAGACCCCTAAATTCATCTAATATTTAAATGGTTATTGCCATTATTTCAGGTTCACATACATCTTTAGTCAGATAGGGATTATTTATTTAGATACCTACATATCCCACACAAGCATAGAATTTAAATCCAACATTTTTAGGAAGGAAACTTTTTGCAATGCATATTTGCATTATTCTAGTACTCATCCATAGGCTCAGAAAATAAGTTTGGTAAAAGGCCAGGTGATTAGAATAGCTAGGATGACATCAGAGCATGAGGATTTATGGAAGGAACTTGTAAAATTAAAGGACATGCTATTAGATAGGGGTTACCCCTTAAAAATGGTGGACGAACAAATTATGAAAGTATATGAAGGGTGGGGGAAGAAATTTCACCCTTTGTTGGGTAAGGAAATGGTAAAGACAAAAGAAACTTCACAAACAGCACAATTTCAAAAAGCATTAGTTTTAGAACATAATGAATATTCTAACACTGTTAAAGAAATTGTAAGAAGGAATTGGAATATTTTCTGTCACAAGATAGGGAATAATTTTAAACAGTTATTCGAAGGAAGGGTTAGTGAGGTTGGCAGAAAGGGAACTGTTGCTTGTGGTAGTTGTAAGCAGTGTAGACATATAGCAAAAGAAAATAGTATTGTGTTGGCTAATACACTGAGGAATAAGGTTAATTTTGTGTACAGAAATAGTGGTGCTAGCAAAATAGTTTACTTATCGAAGTGTGAGAATTGCACTGCCGTCTACATAGGTAAAACTGAGAGGGCATTGAGAGAAAGAATCTACAAACACTTGTACTATATTGAAAGAAAAAAAAAGATTCTAATGCCATATTTAGACACATGTAATAATTTTAAATGTTTCACTTTTGGTATTTTAGAAAGAATGACCATTAACCTTAGGGGTGGAGACTGGCAAGGACTTCTTATGAAGAAGGAATTAATATGGCAGTTAAGATTACATGCAATACAAAGGTCTCAATGACCAAGTTTCCATATTGCCTATATTAAAGGAGAAAGAAGATGTATTAACTTAATGTGTAACACTTGCATTTTAGTTTCTACAAAAAATGTTTTTAGTAAAATGTGTTTTGCTAACTGATATGAATGTTTTAAAATGTATTAATGTTTTTATGAGGGTCAAAGTGAGTTTTTTATGAAATAAGGGGTAATTGTTTTAATTAGTTAATTGAAAAGTGATTTTGACAAAGTGTATAAAAAGGAAGAGGTGGAAGTATGGGTATTACATCTGATGAAGTCTCTTGTTTGGAGACAAAAGCGCTTATGAATTGTGGTTGTGCTATATTTTGAATAAACCTTTTGGCTTAGTGTACTCTGCTGGCTGGAGTCATTTTATTTTTTTTTTACTTAATGTGAAAGAACATAAAATGATGCATTGGAAGATTTAGAGCACAATGATAGAAAGTACTTTGACAAAGGAAAATAATTATATGAAAGAAATCAAGAACAAATATAAGAATTGTTATATAAGCAAAAATATTTTTATAAGGAAAAGAGAGGAAGTATTGAGTTACTTAAACAGATTAGTGAAGGAAGATGGTAATGTAATGAGAGAAATAATATGTAAAAGGAGAAATAGAAAGAACTCAAGGAATAATTATGAATAGTGTAGTACAATATGTACAAGAAATGTTTAAAGAAAAAAAAAGAAGGCAGTGAAAGTAAAAAAAGTTAACAGAAAAAAAAAAAAACAGAATAAGGAGTTGAAAAAGGAGATTTCTTTAAATGAGCTAGGTAAAGTATTAGAACAAGTAAATATAGATTTGGCTGTAGAACCAGATGAAATACGGTATGCAATCTACAAAAAATTTAAGGGATTGGCAAAAAAATTTTAATTAATAGTTAAATGAAGGTTTAATGTTTAAAGAATTATATAGTGGAATACTTAATTTCATATGGAAGAAGGAAGACAGAAGACAATTAAAAAAAATGGAGACTGATAGAATTAAATAATAATGATTACAAGATCTTTATGAAAATAATAGTAAAGAGATTTGAAACTAAAATGGAAAATATTATGGAACATAGTAAATATAGTGTAAAGGAGAAGGGCCGTCAATAATTATTAATGATAGAGAAATTGTGGATGATATTATGACTAGAATAGAAGAAGTAAATATCATAATAGGAGACCTTAATAAGCCATTTGATACAACTGGACATGAAATATTATGGGTAATAATGAAAGAATATAATAAATTAGAAAGTTAGGAAATTATATATGTCAGCATATAGTAATACTAAAGTAAAATACTTGTAAATGTCTGCTTAAGCCAAGATATATATATTAAGAGTGGTGTGAGAGAGGGATGTCCAATGAGTTGGATATTCCTTGCAATAGTTATGAATGTAATTGTATGTGAAATCAATTACAAAATGAAGGAGGCACTCTGAAGGGTTAGGAATTTCAGTTCTGTTAATGTATGCAGATGACATTATAATAATTGCAAAAACAAAAATTGGATAAAGGAGTAATAATTTGCACAAATAACTGTCTAGAGACCCTTTTGGAGGATGTCTGTATCAGCCGGTGAGTCAATATAGCCTTTGTTTTTGATCATCTATAAACTCAGCCATAGTCCTCCTCCTGTGCTTGTCCGCACTCTCTGAGAGTATATTGCCATAGAGGTGATACAGATGGCTTTAAATAAAGAGAAAAGTGAAATTTTAGATGATGTAGTAATGACAGGAGGTATGTATTTTACAATTAATGAAATTACTGTGATTGTTTGGAAAAAAAGGCTTATTTGATACATTCAGTACTGATGGGAAAATAGCACACTTAAGTGAATTTATGTTGCCAATAGTATTTGAAAAGGAATTATTGCAGACATTTTTTTAATTTATATGGGGATCTAGATTAAACCCAGTAAAAAAAGGAGTTTTGTATGTGAATAAAGATGAGGGAAGTTTAGGATTAATTAACCCAGTAGTATATGCTGCTTCATTACATTTGTACAAAGTGTTAAAGTGGATAAATGAAAAAATGAGAGATTCGTAGTAAAACTGCATAAATATAAGTATGATACATTTTGGAGTATGGTAAAAAAGAGTAAAAGAGAAAAAGAGTGTATAAATGAAGCAATAAAATGTTACCAAAAATATTTTGTGGAAAATAAAAATTGATGGTATAGAAAAAGATAGAAAAGTGTTGTATAAGAATGTAATGATAAAACATTACTATGTAAAACCATGGTAAAATCTGAGGAAAAAAATTAAAGTTAGAAAAATAAAAAGCAAATGGTGTAATCAGAAAGTAGAGTGTAAAGATTTTGTGGAAACTGGTAATAGATAAGTTTCCAGTAAAAGGAAATATGTCATATAAAAAGAAAAGTAATAGAATATGTTTACATTGTCAGGAAGGTGAAGAAACAACAGAACATGTGTTTTTAAAATGTAAAAGGGTAAACAAGTTATGGTGAAACCTATGTAAAGAAGATTTTTTTTGAAGATAGGTTCATAGGTTCATAGGTAGGTACTAGGCTATCTGCCCGAAGGCATTTATAAGACTATCCAGAATGTGTTGGCTTTCGCCACCCCCATAGATTAGTTCCCTGTGCCTCTGTCCAGCAGAGCCACTGAAGTGATCCCTGGGGTAAACTTTCTGTTTCCCATCCACTCATCAAGGTTTCTCTTGAAGAGTGCTAGCAAGGAGCTCTGCCTAATGTAGATTGGAATCTTGTTCCAAAGCATGGGAAGTCTCTGGGACAGGAAATTATCCCTCCAGCACGTTCTATTTATTGTTGTGGTGAGGTTTAGATCCCTAGAGTGGTGGCTCGAGGGGATAAGGTTTTCTTTAGGTGGAGCATGTCCATCAGTTCTGGGTTGGACATGGCCTTGTATGTCAGGCAGAGATCACCTCTGAGCAGGCAGTATGCAATCGAGTACAACTGGAGTTTTTTCAGTTGAGCTGCATAGGGCAACTGTTTGAGGCCAGTGATCCTCTTGGTGAGGTACTTCTGTGGTCTTTCCAGCTGTTGCAGGTGTCTTGTAAGGTAAATCCCAAATGAAGCATTGTACTCTATGATGGGTCTGATGAGTGATGAGTAGAGGGGCACAATGACCTCTTTTGATCTGGATGCAAACCCTTTTGTGATTAGGTGGGCCACATAGAAGGATTTTCTAACCACTTTGGCAATGTGATTATCAAAGGAGAGATTACTATCTACTTGGGTCCCCAAATCCCTTGTTACGTTTTTCATATTTAGGGGACTACCACCTATGTGGTAGTTTGTGGGTACTTTGTTATTTCCAAAGGGAATAGCTATGCACTTTTTGGCATTTAGCTTGAGGCCATGATTTTGACACCAGGTATCCGTCTCAGTGAGACCCTTTTGGAGGATGTCTGTGTCAGCCGGTGAGTCAATTATAGCCCTTAGTTTGCAGTCATCTGCGAACTTGGTCAGCCATAGTCCTCCTGTGCTTGTCCGTACCTCTGAGAAGTATATGCCGAACAGGAGAGGTCCTAGGACTGAGCCCTGGGGGACGCCACTTGTAACCGGTTTAGAGTCAGACCTAGCTCTCACAACTCTCACCATGTGGATTCTGTCCGTGAGCCAATTGGCAACCCATCTTGTGACATAGGGGTTTATGTTCAGGCTGGTGAGCTTGTCTATAATACCAGAATGGGGAATGGTGTCAAAGGCCTTTGTGAGGTCTAGGTAGGCTGTGTGTACCACCTTTCCCTCATCTATAGCCTTGGTAACTGTCTCAAAGAAGTCCACCAGGTTTAGGAGGCATGCTCTTCCCTTAACAAAGCCGAACTGGGTAGGGTCCAATTTTAGGAGGTTCCCAATGTCTCTGTTAATGAGTTCCATGATGATGCACTCCATAGCCTTGCAGACCAAGCTAGTCAGGCTTATAGGGTGATAGTTCCTGGGGTCTGTTGTGGCTCCACCTTTGTGGAGTAGAATAACCATTGCTGTGCACCACTCTATGGGTACGTAGCCTGTGGTGATGCTGAGTTTGAACAGTATGTTTAGGTGAGGGGTTAGTTCATCTTTGAGCTCATATAGGATGCAGCCTGGGACACCGTCCGGTCCCATTGATGCTGTGTTTTTGGCTTTGGAGAGGGCTATTTTATCCTGAGTGTCTGTGATTTCAGGGGGTCTACAATCTTCTAGTATGGTTATGGGCCCATTTGGGGGTGAGAGGGGGGGTGAAGTTTGCACTGAACCTGTCTGCCAGGATGTTGGCAATATCAGTTGGTTCAGTGTATTTTGTGCCATTCTGCACTAACTCTGAGCAGATCTGAGCATTGCCACTTAGATTCTTGACATAGCTAAAGAATGCCTTGTGTTTATCTTTGGAGTCTGCAGCAAGTTTTCTTTCAAAGCTCACCTTGGACGATTTTATGAGAGATCGTAGTTTCTTGCCGATACTGATCAGGGATGTCTTCCCTTCTTGGGATTTTACTCTTTTCTGTACTAGTTTCCTCCTTCTATTGTATAGTTTGTTTATGGCAGGGGTCCACTAGACTGGTTTCCTTTTCTTAGAGGAGTGAGTCTTGGTTTTGCTTGGGATAGCAAGATCCATGCATTCTTGTAGGTGCCCATAGAATGCATTAGTAAAGGATTTTTCAGTTTGGACAGTGTTATCCTTTAGCATGGGTGCTTTGAAACTTTCCACCTCCATCTTAAGTAACGTGAAGTTTGCTTTTGAAAAGTTTTTCACGGTAGTTTCCTTGTCCAGGGGTGGTGGCAGAATGTGGATATCCACAGTGATTTGTTTATGGTCAGATCTAACCAGTGAGGGTTGACCTCTGGTGTGGAACACCGATCGCCCATGTTGGTGATGACCAGGTCCAATATGTTGTCACCTCTGGTGGGAGTGTTGACAAGTTGTTCCAGGGCATTTGAGTTTATAAATTCTAGGAAATGTTGGGCAAGGGAGTTAGTACTTGAGTAGTTCTCCCAGTTAATGTTTGGGTAGTTGAAATCACCCAGTATTAGGGTGTTTGGTAGGACCTTTATGTTACCCAGTATTTCCAGAAATGTGGAATGGGGGTCCTGGGACATGGTGGGTGATCTGTAGCAAGCTACAATTTGAATTGCAGTTTTGCCTGTTAGTTGCACGTGGATAATCTCTGAAGCATTGTGCTGTGCCACTAACCTGGAGGTGTGGGTATCCTTGATGAATATGGATACTCCCCCGCCATGTGTATTTCGGTCCGGATTCTGTGGTTGAAATGCATGGCATGAGTTGTAGCCTGGTAGTGCTGGGGTGCTCTCTGGATCCTTAAACCAGGTTTCTGTTACTGCACATATATCGATTTTCTCCATACTGAGGAGTGCTTTGAGTGCATGCATTTTGAGGTTTAGACTTCTGGCATTGAGTAGTATTACCCTCAGATTTTTGTTACTTGTGCTATTTACAGTGGTGGGTTTGTCTTTTGAGCCTTGCCTAAAAAAGGCACTATAGGGGTGGAAAGAGCCTTGGCCAGTATTCAAAAGCCTAAGGGTGACAGGTGCAAGCCATCTCTAGCGAAGCAGCATGGCTTGTGGAGCATGTCATCCCAGGCAGACAGACACTGGATCCCCTTTGAATGACACTAGAAACTTAGCCAATTGTTGAAATTGATAACTTTTTTCTTTATACTGTGGTATCATTCTTGGTGAAGGCAGGATGCTACACAGGGTCAGGGTCATACCAGCCTGGGCTACGTGATCAGATAACTCTTCCATGTCTCTTTTCATGTAGCCCAGGGAAGTACCGTACCGTTCAGGTAATTCACACCAACATGGACAATGACAAAGTCATATTTGTACTTGTTCTGGAGTGACCTGAGTGCTTGGGTTGTGTGGCAGATCCTGGCACCCAACAGGCAGTTAACAGTAACCTTCTTATTCAGCCTAGTAAGTGGGACATCAGTGTGCCTGACTATAGAGTCACCTATTACTAGTATGTTGGGTATGTTATTTTGCCTTGAGGACTGTGATTGCATGGCACACTGGTTTTGTAAAGTATGTGTTTCATGGTTTGTGTTGGGGGTGGAGGTTGCTTGGCTGTCTACTTTGGAGGGCTCTGTTGCTTTTGCAGATTTTTATTTAGAGCCTCCGAGTATGTTTTCGTGTATTTACGTGTGTTTTTTGCCGGTGCTGGTTTAATGGGTCTATGCGAGACTGGTGGTGTGATGCCAGTATTTCCCTTCTCCTCTTGACTGTCTGATCAAGTCTTGGGTTGAGAGAGCTTAGCCTCCAGTTTGACTGTATAATTGCATCTCTCGCATGTATTAGTGTTTGGCGGTAGGAGGAGAGAGTTGTCTGTGTACATGAGGCAGTTGTAACATTGCCTCAGAATGCCCAGATTCACCAGTTGGACTGGAGAATACACCTGAAACTGCCCTTTGGACATGTCTGGATAGGTACAGTAAACTCTTTTACTGAATGGCTGGTAAGGTTGAATAGAGAGCCTTGTCCTTTTGTAGTGCTAGGGTTTATAAGTGCTTGCTATGAGTTTTGAGCAAGTGCCAGGCTGTGAAATGAATGGCTTGAGTGCTTAAGTTGAAAGTTTGTCTAGTTCCAAGGGAAAAATTGAAGAGGTGACTTTGTGAAGCCGGGAATAGTTATACCCTAGCTAACCGGCGCTGCCCAGCGTGCAAAACCAGGCAAACGCGATTTATATAGCAGGGAAATAAAAGAGATAGAAATTAGCCCAAAATGGCCAATAAACTACTACTTTCTGGGTTGAAACCACTCCTTCAGGGACAGATAGGCTGCTCATAGCTCCCCTTTAAAGAAGTGGATAAAATAAACATTGATATAATTATATATGGATATTATAAGAATAAAAGTAAATAATATGTTAATAGAATAGATAAAAATTTATTTTAAGTTATTTGGAATGAAAGAATTAATGAAATTATGTTTAATGATAAATGGATTTTAGCAACAATATTAAGTAAAATCAGATGGTGGTTATGGAAAACGGAATGAAGGTCTAATAGAGATGAACATTTAGTATTCTTGTAAAGGGACTTATGAATATGTAAATAAATTTGTATATCCATATATTTGTCCATTTGTAAATATGTTATAAATAAGAGTTATTTTTGTATATAAATAAAGGAACCCTATACTTTTCAATTGGTACTGTAGGATATTTTACATTCACTTGAGCTACCACTAACTCAGGCAGATGGGGCCTTGGTTTAACATCGCATCTGAAGGATGACACACTCAAAAGTGCAGCATCTCCTTTATGCTGCACTGTAGTGTCAGCAATCTATCTCACTGGTGTGGGAGTAGAACCCACAACCTACAGCATTAAAGACAAGTGTGCTACCTGTTGCACTACTGACACTGCTATGGTGGTAAGTAGCTGTTGCTCAGAACAGAATTAAGTACTATCTCTCAAGGAGTCACACATTGTTCTCACACATTGTTCTCTTAAGTAAATGAGCTATAAATTCCTAAGACAGTTTGCTATCACTGTATTAGTATATAGCATATTGTCTTATTTTAGTGCCTGAAATGCATTTTGTTTGTTTTTATTAGTGAATTCCTTTATCCATTCAGTCAAAACTTAACCTCTTTTGTTTAATATGGACCCAAGTTCTACAGTGACATAATGGAAGCTATTCCCATGAAGTCTTTTTTTTTCTAAAGAGGTAAAGTCTATGTTGTATAGGAACCAACAGGTTATAAAATGTAGATGGAGTGAAGATAGGGTTGGAGCAATTATAAGCAACTGGCCAATTAATGTGTTGTACTGCTGCAAGCAAAATGGGCTTGGATGCATGTGATTTAGTTTAGCTGTTCACTCTGGGGATCTTTTTAGTCTTTAGCATACCTCTCAACCTGCAGACATTGAAAATAGGAACAAAGATGCTTGAAAAAAGGGAACATCCAGTTAAACATCTGAATATCTAATTAGCATCAAATCTGAGTAGCAAATAGCATATAACTCTTCCTACTGCTGATAAGAGTGTGGGGTACCACTCAAAAATACATTTAAAAAACAAAGAGTACAAAATGATAAAAAATATAAGCACATTATCAAAGAGACAGTGAAAAATCTGTATACTTTAATGAACTCTATTTTCAGTAGAGATTTAAGTAACCCAGGATAATTACTTTATGTTGCCCAGAAAGGATTATTAACGTTTTTAGAGTATTGTGTACCAGGTAGACAGAGGAAGGGATGGAGTACAGACTGTGGTAGTATATATTTTGGCATAGCTTTCCTGGGTTATTTCAATAATTGACCAACTGGAAGTGATGCACAAGCCAGTGCATTTCTTTGTGCCTGTCCCAAGCCCAGATAAATGGGGAGGGTTGCGTCAGGAAGGGCATCCAGCATAAAACTTCGCCAAAACATTTCATGCAGACACCAAGAAACATTTTTATACCGGATTGGTCGAGGCCTGGGTTGACAACGACTGCCACCAGTGCTGTTAGCCTACAGGGTGCTGGCGGAAATTGGGCTACTGTTGGCCAAAGAAGGAGAAGAGGCGGAAGACATGGCCGAAGGCAGGAAGAGAGGAGAAAGGCTAGGACTGTGGTAGTGAGAGTCGGAACTTTGAATGTTGGCAGTATGACTGGCATAGGGAGACAGCTAGCTGATATGATGGACAGAAGGAAGGTTGGTATATTGTGTGTGCAAGAGACCAGATGGAAGGGGAGTAAGGCTAGGTGTATCAGAGGTGGATTCAAATTGTTTTATCATGGTGTGGATGGAAGGAGAAATGGCGTAGGAGTTATTCTGAAGGAACAGTATGCTGAGAGTGTTTTGGAGGTGAAAAGACTGTTGGATAGAGTGATGTTTATGAAGCTGGAAATTGATGATGTAATGATGAATGTTGTTAGTGCGTATGCTCCACAAGTTGGGTGTGCAATGGATGAGAAAGAAAAATTTTGGAGTGAATTGGATGAAGTGGTGATGACTGTAACCAAGGGTGACAGAGTGGTGATTGGAGCAGATTTCATGGGCATGTTGGTGAAGGGAACAGAGGGGATGAGGAAGTGATGGGTAGGTATGGTGTTAAACAAAGGAATGCAAGTCAGATGGTAGTGGATCTTGTGAAAAGGATGGACATGGCTGTGATGAATACGTATTTTAACAAGAGGGAGGAGCATAGGGTGACATACAAGAGTGGAGGAAGATGCACACAGGTGGATTATATCTTATGTAGGAGGGCCAGTTTGAAGGAGATTGGAGACTGTAAAGTGTTGACTGGAGAAAGTGTAGTTAGGCAGCATAGGATAGTGGTTTGTAGGATGATGCTGGTTATCAAGAAGAGGAGGAGGAGTGTGAGGGCAGCACCAAGGATCAAATGGTGGAAATTGAAAAAGGGTAATTGTGAGGTGGAGTTCAGGGATGAATTAAGGCAGGTACTGGGTGGCAGTGAAGAGTTACCAAATAGCTGGGTAATTACAGCAGAGCTAGTAAGGGAGACGGCTAGAAAGGTGCTTGGTATCACATCTGGACAGGGGAAGGATGACAAGGAGACATGGTGGTGGAATGAGGAAGTACAGGAGAGTATACAGAAAAAGAGGTTGGCAAAGAAGAAGTGGGATTGTCAGAGAGATGAAGAAAGTAGACAGGAGTATAAGGAGATGAGGTGCATGGCAAAGAGAGAGGTGGTGAAGGCTAAGGATAAGGCATATGAAGAGTTGTATGAAAGGTTGGACACTAAGGAGGGAGAAAAGGACCTGTACCAATTGGCTAGACAGAGGGACCGAACTAGGAAAGATGTACAGCAGGTAAAGGTGATAAAGGATAATGAGGGAAACATACTCACAAGCGAGGAGAGTGTGTTGAGGAGATGGAAAGAGTACTTTGAGGGGTTGATGAATGAAGAGAAGGAGAGGGAGAGAAGGTTGGATGATGTAGGGATAGTGAATCATGAAGTACAATGGATTAGCAAGGAGGAAGTAAGGATAGCTATGAAGAGAATGAAGAATGGAAAGGCTGTTGGCCCAGATGACATACCTGTGGAAGCATTGAGGTGTTTAGGTGAAATGGCAGTGGAGTTTTTAACCAGATTGTTTAATGAAATCTTGGAAAGTGAGAGGATGCCTGAGGAATGGAGAAAAAGTGTTTTGGTACCGATTTTTAGAATAAGGGTGATGTGCAGAGCTGTAGTAACTACAGAGGGATTAAATTGATCAGTCACAGCATGAAGTTATGGGAAAGAGTAGTGGAAGCAAGGTTAAGAAGGGACATGATGACTAGTGATCAGCAGTATGGTTTCATGCCGTGAAAGAGCACTACAGATGCGATCTTTGCTCTGAGAGTGTTGATGGAAAAGTACAGAGAATGTCGGAAGGAGTTGCATTGTGTTTTTGTAGACTTAGAGAAAGCATATAACAGGATGCCTAGGGAGGAGTTGTAGTATTGTATGAGGAAGTCAGGAGTGTCAGAAAAGTATGTAAGAGTGGTACAGGATATGTACATGGGTAGTGTGACAGCGGTGAGGTCTGCAGTGGGATTGATGGATGCATTTAAGGTGGAAGTGGGGTTACATCAAGGATCAGCTCTGAGCCCTTTCTTATTTTCAATGGTGATGGACAGGTTGACAGACGAGATCTGACAGGAGTCCCCGTGGACTATGATGTTTGCAGATGACATTGTGATCTGTAGTGAGAGTAGGAAACAGGTGGAGGAGACCCTGGAGAGATGAAGATATGCTCTAGAGAGAACAGGAATGAAGGTCAGCAGGACTAAGACAGAATATATGTGTGTGAATTAGAGGAAGGATAGAGGAATGGTGAGGATGCAAGGAGTAGAGGTGGCGAAGGTGGATGAGTTTAAATACTTGGGGTCAATAGTTCAGAGTAACGGTGAGTGTGGAAGAGAGGTGAAGAAGAGAGTACAGGCAGGATGGAGTGGGTGAAGAAGTGTGTCAGGAGTGATTTGTGACAGACGAGTACCTGTAAGAGTGAAAGGTAAGGTCTACAAGAGGGTAGTGAGACCAGCTATGTTATATGGGTTGGAGACAGTGGCATTGACAAAAAGGCAGGAGTTTGAGCTGGATGTGGCAGAATTAAAGATGTTAAGATTTGCACTGGGTGTGACGAGGGTGGACAGGATTAGGAATAAGTATATTAGAGGGTCAGCCCAGGTTGGAAGGTTTGGAGACAAAGCCAGAGAGGCACGATTACGTTGGTTTGGACATGTGATGAGGAGGGATGCTGTGTATATTGGGAAAAAGATGCTAAGGATGAAGCTACCAGGTAACAGGAAAAGAGGAAGGCCTAAGATAAGGTTTATGGATGTGGTGAGAGAGGACATGCAGGTGGTTGGTGTGACAGAGCAAGATGCAGAGGACAGGAAGAAATGGAAACAGGTGATCTGCTGTGGCGACCCCTAACGGGAACAGCCGAAAAAAGATGATTACATCTGACTATTATCACAAGGGATTGTTAATTCAGGTCAATAAAATGTTTAATTTAAACTCCTGTACACTTCTAGATTCATTAAATAAAATGTAAAAATGTGTTAAGTGGTGCCTATATACTGTCTGTGTAGCTAAACTACGATTAAAAGAGAACCAGCCACACAAAAAGTATAGCAGGTATTCACAGTGTGAAGATTTCAGACCTGCATCACTCTGTACTACTTTTAAAGGTGAAGTAATGACAGCACCAGTACTTCTCAATAGTCCATCTGATATCTTAATTTCCTAGAGGTGAAAACCAAACTAAAGAAGAAAACAAATTATGCACACAGGGTTACTTTTTCTAGATGGAGCTTATTTAGAAAAGCTGGCAAGAAAATGAAGCTACCTAGAAACAATTTTGATTATTTAGGAGAATAAAAAATAATCTGATTTCATGTAACGTGTTTGTTCCATGGGTAAAAAAATAGAAGGTCTCTTTAGTGAGTGACATAATGTGAAGAAAAAAACTTAAAAATCTCACCCATGAAGTCCTTTGTATTTTGACTAAATATTTCCATATAGTTTGGCATAAAATCTGCATATGCTCAGATACACTTCAGCCTCAAGGAATTGTTCACCACAGTTTTAACCCAGTTAATACAATAATCTTTTCCATTGCAGTATTGCCTAGTATAGGTGCTATACCTAAGACATTTAAATTAATTTGAATAACATCTCTTCTTTTACCATAATGTTGGGGTCTTTGTCTGTCAACCCTACAGTGAAAATATGCCATCCAAATACAGTATCACACTGTTAACTCAAATTAGAAGCAGCAGGAGAATTCTACATTCTATGATGTGAACACAGCCAAATTTGCAGAAATAAGACACAATGATGATCAGTGTTATCACTGTGATATTACTGGATGTTGTAACTTAAATATGCTGAGATTATAGTTAAGTGCATCGTAGCAGCAGAGTATCACATGCTATAACTTTGCACAGATAAATGTAACACTTATATGTAGCACTGTTGAATACTGCCTGACACTACGTCTATATATCTGCTGACAGGCTAACCCACATACTTATATGAAATATTCAAGAGATCCACATATTCCACATTTGCAAATGTATGTCCAACCCATCATGTCTGTACATCATGCACACTGCCACAAGATGCCTGACATGTAGTGCTGCTGTTGAACCAGATCCAACAAGATGGATATTTTCTTTCATGTAGTGCTGCTGGCCTGGTGCCATGCTGTGGACATTACCACAGAGTAACAGGTCCTATAGCATGCATGATAATGTCCATGCATGTGCCATGTCCAACTGGAATACCCATGCCATTCATAAATTAAAACAGCTGTTCCTTAGTAAATATCAGTCCACATTACAGTGGTTGCCCACTCTATGGTAACAGCTGTCTGTGTTGCACTTCCATCTTTCCTGCCTTTGGTACACCAAACTGGCACCTTATGCCTGTTGGCCTATGTACTTAGTAACACAGTCCATAGCCACATGGCCAGTCATTGTCCATGTACCATATGACATACCCAAAGAGGCACCCCCACATACCATTACCTCTTATGGCCAATATATCATCCTGACATTGTTATAGTCCCCCCTGCCAAATTATACAGTGCTACTGCCCATTTATATGCACATTTTCCAATAGGGATATATGATATTATATGCGTAATCAGCATTATGACCCCTGGCACAATAACCTACCCAACACCTGTAGGTACCCCTAAGGCTGATAATCAGATAAGATAGTATTGCTCCTCTCTCTCTCTCTCTCTCTCTCTTTCTTTGCTGCTAGCCTTTTTTATATTTCTATAGTGCCAGCCACAGCTGTGCTTGTGGTGTGGCAGTGGTTCCTGCTCTGCCATCTTGTCCATCCATCATCTGCTGGGTTACCACCTGCCCCCAGACCAGCTTCTCTACTGGGTGATGGAGGTCATTTGGCAGATTGGGGTGAGGAGTCACAGTTCACTACTTGGCAGGAATTGCAGGATGTAATGGGAAAGTTTGTAGACTGGTGGCTTGATGTCCAGATTGGCCACATGGACAGGGTCTTTATGTGACTTGCAGTGTCACAGTACTGCTTGGCACTACCTTGTATGCCTTCTGAGGCAACACCTAGCAGGAAGGGTAGTCACAGTAGTGACTAACCTCTTCCTGGGTCTCCTGAAAGGCTGTGCAATCAAAAGGAGGGTCCCATGCTATCCACCATCATGGTGTTCCCCCCACCTTGTATGTGACCTCCCTTCCATATTTGTTTTCCAGTTCTTCCCATCACCACTCGTCCTCCCGAATTAGTATGTCTTTATATTAACTATCAACAGCCCTTTGTGTTAGCACCTCTCCACTTGATCTTTGTGTGTTCCTGTGTCAGTACCTCTACCCTCTTTCCATCTCCTTACTTCCCCTTATATCCTCTGGCAGATAAAAATGGCACCTGTCCCAAAAAAAAATAAATCCTTCCTTCACCTCCCTACTCCATCACTTTGCTTCCCTGTGCCCTTGTGTGTGTTCCTCTCCTTGCTCTTCCCACTTTCCTGTACTCCCCATTTCTTCCCATTTGAAAGAATAAAACTTAATAAGGACATTGCTGTGAGCCACTTTCAGTGGTTTACTGCAAATCTTGTGGCACATGTGGATGGGCATGTTTGAATGCATGTAACACAGACAGTACTGCTGCTTGAGATTTGTGCATCCACACTCATAGAGACCTCTATCTCTCTCTCTTTGCTTCGCTGTCATTTTTTGTGAACAGATTTGTAAATTAGTTAATAGTTGAGACACTTGATACCCCATTATAACTGATAATTACCTTCATGTTGCTCAACTCCGAATCTCCATTGTGGCCCCTGAGTGATCGCACTAAGCATGGTTCTGAATCCCAGAGATGTTCCATTTATGTCCACATAGCAAGTCTGAGAGCTCAGTGCCTGCAATTTACTCCTTTGTAAGCACAGCTGAATTATAAACTCTCTTAAGCACGTGAGCTCTGAGTGACTATACACCACTGAAAATATTAAGATTTGTAAAAAAATAAAATGACTGACATTGAAAGACAGTTATATTTAGAAGAATTACGCAGAATACTTATGTCTATGGTATGACATTTCAAAAGTTATTAAAAAATATGTCATCAAAAGTTAAGATACTACAAAAAATTTTTAAAAAGCTAGAGACTATTCAAAGAGGTACTGTTTAAATGTCAAACATTTTATTATATGTGCATTTTTTCATAATAGATGCTTTGTGATTCAAGTCTGTTGCTATAGTGTCTGTGTAATATGTTGCTCCATTTACAGTTCAAATCGAAGACTAGCTAAGCAGAGGGCTTTGTGTGCATGTGCGTGTGCGTGTGTGCGTGTGTGTGTGTGTGTGTGTGTGTGTGTGTGTGTGTCTGTAATTTGACTCTAATCATCAAGCTGGGGATTTCCTAGCTGAAAGGATAAGGCTCTTAAGGGAAAACTAAACACCTATCATTCCAAAGGCTCATTTTGGTCCAGCGGCAGTGACACCAGAACAGTATGCTGGAGGTCTTAGATTCAAGCTCCAAATAAGTGATAAGATTATCCTTTCAGTTCTATAATTATCTGTCTACCTTTATACTGTAAGTCAATGTTTATTACTGCAAATGTTTTTTTTAATCTATGATTCTGGCAAAACAAAACATCACCCTACATCGTTTCCTCTTTTGTTTCTTTATTTGTGACCAGTCTTAAATTTTCTCCATTCCCTGCTTCTGTTTTTTCATCTTCCGTTTTGCTAATGAAGTGCCTAGCTTACCCATTTCTGTTTAAAAGTACTCATAAAAATGTCTCTATTACAGCTTAGTACATGCCTCTAAAAGGGAGAGTTCATATTTGACTGATACATTTCAACATGGGAGACCATGCCTGGTGTATTTTGGTATGGGTGGAGAACTGGCAACACAGATAAGATGCTCTCAAGATCTATGTTTCTATAAGTAAAACAGGAAGGATCACACATACAAACAGAAAGTGAGAGCCAGCTAAAGTGAGTGAGATAGAGAGAAAAAGAAACAGACAGAATGCCTAAAGCTACACTGAGTGGGATGTGTGATGACAGGTTTGTTACTCAGGTCTCAGTCATTATGTGCTAAAACAGTATAGTAATTACTTTTCAGAGAATTAATCAGCAAACCTAGGCTTTTCTGCTCCTCCTCCACTTATGTCAGGTTATTATGCACACATGTTGAGTTCAGTCATGTATCAAAGTTTATTTGCATACATTTGAATGTGGTATACAGGTGACTACCCTAGAATGCTTGGTGGCCCACTTCAGTAAAGGCACTAACATGAAAAGGGAAAGGCAAAGACTTAAGAACAATCCCTCTAACAGCTATTTGGAAACACTGTGTAGTGTAGCTTGTAATTCTAGTAATTAACCTTCTTGGAACAAGCTAATTTCTCAGTATGACGCGTCTGATGTGGCAGAGTTTGAAAAAAAAAACAACTGCTGACTAAAAGAATGATCACATACGTTAAAAAGGTTTTGTGTGTGTGTGTGTGTGTGTGTGTGTGTGTGTGTGTGTGTGTGTGTGTGTGTGCGTGTGTGTGCGTGTGCGCATGTGTGTGTGTTAGTTTTACTCTCCATGCGTAATCAGGATGAATAAGCAATGCTGGTACATAGTGGCCCCATGTTATATTTCTTATCAAGGTTCAGCATGGATGTTACAGCTGTCAGTTGGGTAAATCAAAATCCTATCTTGTCCCACAATCCAGTGCAAAATACCACCCTACAAAGTAATAGGATTTAAGCAGGATGTATGTTTTTTTATGTGCTAATGTCTAAAGCCTAAAAGCACACAGATTATCAGTATAAAAGACACTGGTAACAACAGCATAATAAAAACAAGTTAATGAGATGTCTTGCAGAATCTGAACATGACAAGCACTTCAGTATGATTTCAGTGGAACATTACAGAAGTGCTCTTGTTCTTGTCAACAAATATGGCAGGACAAAAAGCTTTTGCTAAACAATGCTGCTCATTTTGAATGTTTTTGAATTCAATTTTACAACGACTATAAAAAAAACGTACTACGGTTACAGAGAAATTTCAGAGATACATGAGCCTTTTGGGGTGACTAATAACACATTTAACACATTGTTGATATTTTTACTTGGTCATCTATTTGGGAACAACACAGAAGGCATGAATAAATTGTTCATTCACAAGATTATCACATTTAGAGTTCTAAGAAATGTATAAACTCATTGTTTACCTTAACAGAAGGCATCTTCCAGTCGAAAAAAAAATCTAGAAATTTATTGAGGTTTGCTGAGAAATTATGATAAACACGAGTTTAACTGGCAGTTAAGACCTGAAAACACTTATAAAATCAACTAATAGTTGACAGAAGAATTTTTTTGTCTGAGACTGGAAATAACTCTTCCCTCTCTAGCAGCACCCAACATATCACTTATATTCCTTTATTCCTTTGACATGTTGAATTTATGCATTGTTTCCACAATAGTTTTCATCATCTACTACATTTCTAGTTATCTATAATTGTCATATAATGAAACTACAGCAAATCACTGGGGTTAAATGGTCACAGCCATATTTTCCACCACAGTTTACCGTCATCTACTACATTTCCAGTTATTAACAAATGTTATATAATGAAGACACATGCACACTGTTGGAGTTAAACAGCCATGGCCATGTGTTTATTTGCAGATTGCTTGCCAGGTTTTATTTCAAGAGATGTGCACAAAGACAGGATTTGTCAGGGAGACCTTGTTTACATCAGTGTGTGCATCGTTTTAACCCCACAGAGCAGCAGCAGCACTGTCAAAATTCAACATCACATCAAGAGCCCACTTCCGTCCGCATTCCCATTTCTTTCCATTTACATATATTTCACACATAGGCTGTCTTAACCATCTGCCATAGGAGATATAGCCAATAACCCCTATAGTCTTCCCCATGGCTACTCACTAGTCAATCCCAGCTCTCCCCAACTATCTGGGTCTCCATTGCCAATCCTGCCTTCCACCATGAAGGGGGGAGAATTACACCCCCTTCTGCCAAGCACATCTCTTTACCTACTCTATAGACATGCCCTTACATCTGTATAAAAAGCTCCCATCCCTATTAACAAGTGGACCCCATCAACATGATACATTGTTGCCTCATTTTCATTTTACGGTGAGGTGGTGAGTTTTCTCATTTTGGCATTGCTACTGTATGTAATATTCTCTGCTGCTATAATTGATGTGACCCAACTTCTGAATCACATCATACAATAACAACTGTGCATGTGGCCAGTGTTCTGTTAAATATGCTATTCTTTTCACATTACTACCATCAGCCTCCCCCAATTAGCAGGTGACATCTGTAATTTCTTCCTTGGGGTATAGCCAGATCTTGCCTGGTTGACTCCAAATTTTGCACCAATGAGACAGTCTTAGCCTTAACTACAGCATTTCAAGTCCCCAACCCCTAGACATGTCAACCATCCAAGTTCACCATACAAAGTTTGTTCTCACTGCACCTATATCTGTAATCTTTTCATATAAGAATAAACTCTATATTATTGTTTCCTGTTGTGCTTAAGGTTTTGGTTCTACAATATAAAAACAACAATGTTAAGTGTATTATAACACAACGGTCTCCAACCTTTTTTGCACCAAGGACCCGTTTCATGTAAGACAATATTCCACGGACCGGCTATTGCTCGCACATAATAACGTGCATGATATTTATTTATTTGACATTTGATTACCGGGGAGGCCCGACTGGAATAGAAGTCCATTTTCAGCCAAGACTCGGGGAGAAAAGCTCCAAAGTACAATAGAAATACAATTGGCAATAATTACCAAAACAAAAGTGTACATCTTAACAGCATAACATTGATCTACTATGGTTTAGAGGTACGTAAACCTAATGGCAACCTTACTGACTTTCTAAATTTATAAGAACAATATTTAAAATCTGTCCCTATTATTTGGCTCTGTCCAGCATACCTCTCAACTGTACAGATTTTTGCAGAATGTACAGAATTTTGCCTCATATTTTGATCTGTTTCTCATAAAATTGTTGTTTTCTAGCAAATCACTGGTAGATTTATTTATTTCACATTTGTTAACCAAGAAGTCTGACTTGGAACAAGCCAATTTTCAGCAGACGCCTGGGGAGAAACGCTCCAGACACATGTCTTTGTAACATGGGAGGAAACTGGAGCACCCTGAGGAAACCCACATGAATACAGGGGGACAAACAGACTCTGCACAGAAGGCACTCAGCCAAGAATCAAACCAGAGAACCTCTTGCTGTGAGTCGACAACACTACTGCTGCACCACTGCGCCGTCTTTTTGCACCAAGGACTGGTTTCATGTAAGACAATTTTCCACGGACCGGCCATCACTCATACATAATAAAGTGCAGAATATGTATTTATTTATTCAGATTATTATTATCAGATCATTGAGGTTTGAAGTCAGAAAATAATGACAGCTGAGTTTCAGACTTCATATGCTTCAGAAAATACATGCTAATGCAAAGCTTGTATTTCTATCTACTGTCTAAGTTTGTAAGAGCAGTACTTAAAAGTGTCCCTATTTTTGGGCCTTTGCCCCCTCCCCATTATTTTTGGCTTTGTCCAGATTTCTCACTCTTAAGAAGTTGAGAGGTATGCTGGCCAGATTTATTGTGCAAGAGGTTAAGTAGTATGGTCGAGAGGTATGCAAACCTCGTTGTTGCTGCTGCTGCCAGGGTCACTCTCACTCTTCACTCACTCTTCGCACTCTGTCTCTCTCACACACACACACACACACACACACACACACACACACACACACACACACACACACACACACACACACACTTTTTCTGGTTTCCTTGACTTTTATTTTACACTTGCTAAACAGCAAACGCACTGCTTAGCAAGTGCAAAATAACATCTCGATCAATCTCACTGCTCACTCTCTCTCTCATATACACACACAGTCTCATCTCCTTTCACACACACATACATTCTGCTTTCATGCACACATTCACTCACACACGCAGACAGCCGCACAAACACACTTATACACATACATACACACATTCATTTTTTATTTCACTCCATGCCTGGCATCCCAGTACCAAATGATCCATGGCCCAGTACCGGTCCAGGGCCCAGTGGTTAGGGACTGCTGTTATAACAGGTTATTTTTCAGATATCTTTTGTAAGCATTGGACTTCTATCTTCCTAATTTCTTGTTCTCCTGTGATGTCCTTGCACACTGTACATGAGAGTCTTTTCATATCCTAAATGAGTGTGGAGTCTAACTGAACATGGAGTATTTCTTTGGGGTCAAAGTATGGCCCTCACCTGAAGCTGGGTAAGTAGGGTACCCCTCTGATGGCAGAAAATTACTACTTCCTCAGAAACTCTCAATGACGGAATTCTGTGAGTGGACTTCTATGTTGGAGGCAGACAATGGCCCTCTCTTGAATTCCACAGTGACTGGTAATATTGAACATATTGCACAACTTTTCATTCTGCCCACTCTGTTGCTGGAGTCATAGTTGCTCTTGTTTATTAATAGAATATACTAATTCTGACCAACATACTGTTCCTCATAGGGCTGTTAAACAACAGGGTCTGAAAAACAACACTGTATTCATGATGACATACCTTTGGGAGTTTGTCTCATAAGGTCCTCACTGTCAACCCATGGCTTTATGCAGCCAGCTGATATCTTGCCAGGTGTATGGCTGCCTTCTCCTTGCTTTAACCTGCCTCCAACATTAGCAGGATGTGTGTCCTCCAGTGTTTCACTCTTATAGACTATACTACTGGCCAACCTTGCTCCTTCTTAGTGTCTATAAACTGCTATATGTCCCTTTTGTAAACCACCCAATTACCTGTACTGAAGGTGTTGTTTATTAGCCATCATTCTCATATGTCCACCAGTACCATAAATGAATATGTTGCTGCCCTGGTACTGGTGCTGTTTCCAGTGCCAGCCTCTTGGGATGAGCCCACTGTGAAAACAACACAGTGTAAAATGTCTCATTACTCTGCTCCTCACCATTTTTGCAGATTTCTCCCTGCCTGAACTATACATGTGTTGTCTGACCTGAGCTGGAGTAATGTGTTTGCTTTCTGTTTTTATCTCTGGGAAGAGCTCCAGCTCTGTCATGACTAATTGATCTCTTTCACTAATTACACTTGGCCTCCTGCTGCTGAGACTGACTCCTCTGAAGTTGTCTCCCAAATTCTATACCCCCACTGCATTCACGTATATTTATTCTGTTTACATTGATTTCTGTGAATTTGTTGACTGATGTAGAGCACAGACCATAGTGGATCATTTCTAGGCTCAGCTTGGGCCTTTCATTTTCTCAGCTGCCAAGGGGGGCTCTGTGTCCCTGCATCTTTTCTCAGGACTTGTGATATGAATTTTTCTGTTCTGTCCAAAGAAATTCATCCAGGTAATACAGTATGTTGTCCTTACCTACCTTCTGTACTGTTATCCTGTTCCAAAATGTGCTGCTGCATCAACTGAATCAACTACTGCACATACTACTGAACCAGCCATAGGCATCCACTTAACCATGATATATTGGCCTCCCATCTGGATACCAAGCCATCCCTGCTCCTTTTAGTGTCTCAGCAGCAAACTAAAAGCTGCTTCTGTATTTTACATCCCCCTTATCCTTCTGTTAACATAATGTCTCTTAACCCTCTGTGATACCAATTGTGGCAACATTTTTTCTTTTCATTACATGTCTCCATCCTCTTTATTACTTGTTCTCACTGGCACCCCCCCCCCCCTTTTGAGTCTATCATCTATGAGTATCTCTGAAAACTGGCTCTCCTGATACTGTCCTGTAAAATTTCCCCTTTTAATTGTGCTTGTGTCATGAATACCCTCTTCCCTGAAATGCTATGAAAAACAGGCTGTGTCCACCTAATTTTCCATTTTAATATTCTAATAGACACAGTTCCCCTTGCAAACCTAACCCTGTGTGCCTTGTGCCCTTGCTCATGCACCGTGATTTAACTGGGGGGGGGTAAACCTGTCGCAGTCCACTCTTCTGCCATTCATCCATCCATTCATGCATTTCCTCCTTCCTTCTTTCATTCACTGCTTCCTATCATGCAGAGGCTCTGAAGAGCCGTTTTCATCCTGGCCCAGTGTCCCGCCAAGAGGTGTTTGACTACCCTAACTAAAGGGCAAATAGGTCTGTGCCTGGAAAATTAGAAACATTCATTTACAGCTTATGACTTAAACCAGAAACATGCTCATCTTCTTTTGAGCAGTCAGTACTGCCGTACATTGTGTTATAGTATGATAGTTCCTCACAATATGATCTGAATTACAACATGATATGATCTTACTGTACCAGCTTATGGATCTGAACTGGGCTTAATATGGTTTGGAATTTCAGCTTTGAAAGAAGCTGCTTCCTATGAGACCTGACCTTTTCTCATCTTTTCCCAGGGGCCACCTCCTCCCACTCCAGCCCTTTAAACCTCCTTGACCTATCCCTATCACTGACCCTATATCCCTCTCCCCAGAACTCTGATCCGAGCTATCCCAGCTCAGACAAACTAAGCCTGGCTGCTAGTTGCTAGCCAATCTGTACAATCTGATCTAGTGGTGACACCAAAGTCTATTCAATACTTATTTAATGCAAACCACAAGGGAAACTTCAATTTCATTTATTTTTCTGCAAAAGTGAAGCACTAATAAAATAGTAACCCAACAATGCCTGCAGTGAAGTAATCAGTGGTATAGACTAAGAAATACCAGTCCTGAGTTTCAGTCCTTAAGTTTCCATTTGCAAACTGATTATGAACAAGTCACTTAATCACACAGAGCTCCCAGGTTGTCCCCCAAAAATGGACTGTTGTCTCCAGTAGCCTACCTTGCTAACAATAAAATAAAATAAAATCAACATGACTTAACAAAGTTCTTAGTCCTCCTATAAGAGATAACTGCTGCTGGGCATCTAAGTTGATGATTTACTTCAGAAAAGACAGAAAGGAAGCAGCTTACCCATTAAGACTTTTTACGATATAATCAGTTTGATTTTTCAGACATGTTCACCTATTCAGTAGTGACTGGTATTGAAAGACTTCCTGGCCATTTATATATTTTTTCTTTAAGCTGTGTTATTGCTACTAACATGATTGCTGATGCCATCAAACACAACATGATGTTAACAACTAGCTCCTCAGTAATGACAATATTATATTTGTTGTATTAGCCCACTCTGACTGAAAATGCCATAGTTTCTGGTATTCTACCCCTCTCAGTTCTCTGTTATAGAGGAACTGATGTCACACAAAGACATATCCTGCAGCTACTAGTCATAGCAGTTATCAAACTTATTTTGACTGGTCATTTGGCTGCTTGGCAGACAATTAATTAGACAGACTATCTCACATCTTGACTATGATATAATTCTGACCAAGTCACTTAATCAGGCAGTACTGTGGGTTACCCGTAACAAGGGCCTCACAAATATGGCAGAATGCTACACCCTTCTGCCCCACTGTAATGTCCTCAGTGGTCACTCCATGAAGTCTGTTTTGAAGTAAATGTAAAACCAGGGACAACTGCAAACCCTAGAACTTTTAAGAATTACTCTAGGGCAAACTTCCTACTCTTAAATAACACACTAAATTAAAAGCCCTTCCTAACCCTGAGAACTCTACTGCCTATGTAGAAAAGTTCACAGAAACCCCCATGTAACCGTATCAACAACTGTTTGGAGACTGCTGTACCTACCTGGAACAAATGGAGGACCAGCACATGATACCCTAATCAGGCATTGTTAACAATCTCACTAAATTAGATATAAACCCATATGTCACCCACTGGATAGCCAGCTAGCCTGCAGACAGGACCCAAGATGTCAAAATAGGGGAGTCTGCCTCCAGAAAAAAAGCTGATTGCTAGTGGGATACCCCAGTGCTCAGTACTGGGGCAGCTACTGTTTGATATCTACTTCTCTGAAGGTAACACTAACATCTGGGCCTCTGACTGACCAAGTCTGCAGGGGACTGCAGGTTAGGAGCAGTCATTGATCCCCCCCCCAAGATACAAATATCTTCCAGGAAGGCCTAATGCAAACCAATAACAGGTGCCAGAGTAGGCTTGAAACAATGCCAAGAAATGCATCATAGTATCCTTCAGTAAGACAGTCAACCCTGTAAACTACCACTTTGATAATACACCCCTGAGAGTAGACCCTGTAGTCAGGGATTTGGGAGCTCATGTAGACAGAGATTTGGCATTTGACCACCATGTTTCTACTGTGGTAAATAAATCATTCCATGTTGCACAATTTATAAGAAGAGGTATGGCATCTAGGTCCAAGCAAGTCATTGTCCAATTGTACTCTGCCCGCATAAGACCAGTCATTGAGTACATCACTGCTTTCAGTATGTACCTGACCAGGCACATGCAACAACTGGGGCATCCATACCGATTTCCCACAAAAAAGAAATCACAAGCTAGAAAACAAGTCCTAAGCAGACTGCCTCAAATTTCTGTCCTGGGATTAGGTCTCTTACAGGCTTCTGAGAGGTGACCTATACCAAGCCGATAAAGCTTCCTCAGATCTGGCCCTAATGGATCTGTTTGTGTGGGTAACGAATATATAAAAATAAATAATGGAGTGGAGATGATTCGAAACTCCAAGTGTAGGTAAATATATGAGGAAATCAAAATGGGAGAGTTATTATGCTATCTGCTGGTTCAGTAAGGATGCCAAGATGTATACTGTATTTCTGATCGCTTAGTTGAAAAACTGTTAGGAAAATAATTGATAGAAAGTAAAGCAGAATATGTATAACAAATATGCACACACAAATACACAGGTACATATATGTATGGGTCCCTATCAATTCAGCTAAAAATTAGCTCAACAAAAATACCCA
Source organism: Protopterus annectens (assembly GCF_019279795.1). Taxonomy (NCBI): domain Eukaryota; kingdom Metazoa; phylum Chordata; order Ceratodontiformes; family Protopteridae; genus Protopterus; species Protopterus annectens. The sequence continues at coordinate 968,406,583 of NC_056744.1, forward strand.
ATTTAGGGACCTAAACCTCACCAGCAACTTAAATTAGAAATGCTGGAGGGACAGGTATGTGTCCCAGAGGCTCCCATCAATGTGAAGCAGAGTTCTTTTCAGCATTTATTCAAGCAGAACTTGGAACAGTGGATGGGGAACCACAAATATACCCCTGGTCTACCACCCTATGTGTCTAATAGAGAGTAGAAACTTGTAAATGTTAAACTATCCCTGCCCAAGTATGTACACCCCCCACACACACAAAATATTTGGGAACCACTACCTATTCAGGTTTATTTGGGGAGTTTGGATAGGCTCAAAATTGCCCCTTGGGTTGATGGCCTTGTATTCTACTATAATACTATGAAGAGAGACTTGTATCTAGTGGGTTTGTGTGGGTAACAAATATATAAAAATAAATAATGGAGTGGAGATGATTCGAAACTCCAAGTGTAGGTAAATAGATGAGGAAATCAAAATGGGAGGGTTATTATGATATCTGCTGGTTCAGTAAGGATGCCAAGTTGTATACTGTATTTCACAGTTAAGATATGCATCTTACAGTAGTATTGTCAATGACTCCAACATCGCTTAGTTGAAAAACTGTTAGGAAAATACTTGATAGAAAGTAAAGCAGAATATGTATAACAAATATGCACACACAAATACACAGGTACATGTATGTACGGGTCCCTATCAATTCAGCTAAAAATTAGTTCAGCAAACGGCATTTTCAGTACACTCACATCGAACATGACGTTCGTTGAACTGTTCATACTATCGTGGTACAGTGAGGCTCGGGAAATTTGCCCTTTCTCCACTGTAGTGCAATCTCGGAGTTGTTATTTATAATTAGTGGGCAGGGTGAGGGTGCAGCCCCCCACCCCCCCATGAACAGAATTTGATGAACGGCATTGCAGATTAAATGCCGTTTGTTGAAGTGTCACTTTGATGAAGTGATATAGACCTGCATGTACACACTGATACAGTATATCTCTACAAGGACCATTTGGGTTAAGAAAATGTTCACAGTTCCAGAAACCAGACACTGGATCTAAACTATACACATCCACTGAACATATGCATACACACTAATACAAATACACAATTTAAAAGTAACACAAATAACCATATTAATGTAGTATTTTTGTTGTGGGCTTTGTTTCCAACAGCCCAAAAGTATATGAATAATTCCCCAACTCCCCACTTTATTATGGGTAACTAGACAGCATTATTGTGTATAATAATCCCATACTGTTGCCCCCACAAACAACTAACATTTAAAAATATACATATCTGATTGAGTACTGCTCTGTACAGACTTAAAAAATGTACACTTTGTTTTTAGGTCATCCCACCTACCAGTATAAAATGTCACTTTAATCTATTTCATCCTAATAAGGAATAGGGGTGCGGGGATGCACTGCCACATACATAGGATCAGTGGACCTACAGCTTGCCCAGTAAACAATGGCAGACTAGGTGAGCAGTGTAGTCCTTATCTGCCATCAGAATTTATGTTTCTAGTTGAACCTCCTATAAGCATCTCCCACTCATACTAACCTAAGGAAATCTGACATAAATAAACTAAACAGTTGCTATAATAAAATTGCAAAGTTTGCTACCGAATCTAGTAACAGATCCCATCATTACCTTGTTCTTAAAGAACTTTCCTGGGTAGAATTCCATAATCTACTGACTTACAGCCAATTTTCCATGACCCACCAAATACTTTACCAACCTGAAAAAATTCAGCTCTTCAAAACCTGCTTATTCATTACTCAAATAATTTATCACTTCGCTCCAGTAACAAAGTACTAATAAAAAATACTAAAAGAAAAAATGCTGCTGGTGATTCCCTGTACTCTAACACCATAGCCAAAATCTGAAACTCCCTGCCTGACAACCTAAGATCCACCACTAGCACAGCAAACTAAAAAATTACTGAAAACTCACCTTTCATCTAAGTGGATATGCTTATGTACTGACCACAGTTAGCAAATTGGTGTATACAGAACTTCCAATTAACTTTAAAACCTCTCCACTTTGTCTCTATCTAAATTTTTTAATTTCATTACAGTGATTAAGACTCTAATCATGCTCATATTTAATTGTACTGTAAATGCAAAATGCACTGTCTGTTATGTTTTTTTTTGTTACTCCCTGTGCTTGAACAATTTTTTGTACACACCAATACATGTAGCTCTGCAATATATGTCCCTTATCTCTGCGTTGTACCTAAGACCTGTAACTATGCTACACAATTTTTTTTGTCTTTTCTGTATTAAGACATGTAAATCACTGTCTATGAACTACTTATCTGTTTTTTATATTATGTGGAGCTTTTCTCCCCAGGCTTCTGCTGAAAATGGACTATTTGTCCAGTCAGACTTTCCCGGTAAACAAATATAAAATAAATAAATACATACATACATAAAACCTCCACACAGTCTGAATCCAGTACCCAATACCTAATGGAATGCTTTCATTGAAGTGACCTAAATGGGTTTGGAATCAAAAGACTTAAGGGACCCAGACATGTGCTGACGAATAAATGCAAGCACACAGACGACCAAGGATGCTGCCGACTTTGTCCAACAAAGTCTAAAAGCAGATAGATGCATATTTTAAATCACTTTTACTGATGAGGGTCACATTGCAGAGAGCTGAGCAGGGTAGACCAGACTTTTCTAGACACAGTAATATTGTAGGATCCCAGGCATTCCCAAGTAAAGTAAAATATATGATCCCTTCAGCATGTTCTGGGGCAACACTGGACTCTCCTTCCAGTGATCTACTTGGTACACCTCCTGTGGAAGATGATGCAGGGGCAACCTCACAAAGTGGGCTGGCCAAATCACCTCAACTGACTGCTCTGAACCTAAAAGAGCAGTGGCAGTATTGTGAGCTTCATTCAGATTACCAAGCTCCTCTGTGTTTTACAGAGACTGAGCCCAGTTACCCTGCAAAGGAACATCATTTCTGCTGCTTATATGTATAATCTTATTCTTTTAATCAATTGAAAAAGCTCAAGGCCACAGATGAGGACGGGGTAATAAACGGGCTGGTAAAGGGAGAGCTTTGTCCAGTCTTGATTATTTCTTCATCACTACAGCCCAGTTCAACTCTTGCAGAACTATTGCTACAGCACCCATCCACAATCTCCTGATCTTCTCTGTTTTCACTTGTGAACAAAACTCCAAGTTACTTAAATTGCTACACCTGCCCTACCTGTTTCTCATTCACCTGCAGAAGATAATACACTCTTGAATGGGACAGAATAATGACTTCTGATTGGAGGCACTGATTTTCTTTACAGCCTCTTCACCCTCAGCAGTAAACCACTACAGGGCACACTGGAAATCACAAGCATGTGTGGTTAAGAGGACAACATTATCTGCAAACAAAACTGATGCAACCCTCACATCCCCAAACTCATTGGTCTGCAAATCTTTGCTAAGCTTCGATAGGGTGCCAAGAAATTCATAAATAGGAGGGGAGACAAGACTTACACCTATTGGACTTATACCTGGTGGAATTTTACATGCACCTGAATGTGTTCAACTTAACATCAATAATATGGACTCAAATGCAAGGGCCAAATGATATGCAACTGCAGCCCTGGGAACCCATAATGTTGCAGTATTTCCCTCAAGCTGTAAGGCTCACAGTTATATACCTTTTCCCAGTTCACAAATCACATATACAGAGTACTGGCAAACCTCCACAAACATCTGTGCAAAGACAAGGGCAATGAGTTATTCCACTACTCCACAGATAGGATGGAGTCTACTTTGATCTTTCTGTGTCAAAGGCTAAATTACTGGATGAAGTATCCTTTCCAGCATCCTGATATATGTCTTCGCATGAAAGCTGAGGAGTGTGATGTTTCTGTAACTGGGACATGTTTGACTTTTTGAAAACGGGGAATAACTACTCCAATCCAGCAAAGAGGTACTTCTTTGTCCTTCTATGCAGCATTAAAAAGGCATGTTAACCATGATGTCTAGAAAATGTCCACCACCTTCATCTTTTCTGACCAGATTTCATCTGCTTACACAGCCTTGCTACAGTGGAAATGTTTAATTGCTGTACTGACTACATCTATTGAAATTAATTCAGTTCCAACGTCTTCTTTTGCCACCACCTCCTCAGATGAAAGTATGTCCAATGGATTCAAGAGTTCCTTAAAGTACTTCTTCAATCTCGTGACAATGTTCAAAGCCAACAGCATTATTTCTCTACATTTGCTGAGAACAGCCTGGGCAATATTCTGTCTTCCTTTTCTGAGTCAGCAGATAGTTTGCCAGAACCTCTTTGAGGCCATTTGAAAGTCATTGTCTATGACCTTCTTAAACTCCTCCCACACTAGAGTCTTCACTTTGGCGAATGTTACATCTGCTCATTTCCTGGATCATTGGTACCCATCCGTTAACTCTGGACACTGCCACTCAATAGCAATGCATGAAGGTCCTCTTTCTTTAACCTAACAGCTTCTCCCCCATTTGATGCATAGCAATCTGCCCTAAGGTTACTGCCATCACAAGCACCACATACCTTTTGGTCATAGCTCATTGTCACTATCTCATCTACTGAGATTTGAGCAGAGTCCATTCAGGCTTTACACCTTGACCTCTTCAGGTATGCAGTAGAAGCTCTTCGGGATATAGGATTATAAATCATCATGCACAAGTACTGTCTGGGCATTCCCAGGATAACTTCACTGAATGTTTGTGTTTCCAGAGCCTGTACAGCTGTTGTACCAAATGTCTGACCCAAATCACCACTAAGGGATGGTCACTTGGCAGCTCAAGACTTCTCTTTCCTAAATGTCCAGTCAGTCATTAACCTTGGACCCAAGGTATTCTGGTCCCAAATATACTTCTAAGAATCTTTGTGTTTAAACATGACAGTTGTTATGGACAACCCATAACTAGCACAGAAGTCCAAAAACAGTTTGGCACTTGGGTTCATATCAGACAAGCTGGTACTCCCTATCATGCCCCCCTTATTTCCATCATTCTCTACTTGAATATTGAAATCTAGAAGAGCTACAGAATCCATAGAAAGTACTCTATTTGACACTGCAACCATAGCCTCTAAGAAGGTTCAGTACTCTGAATATTTGCTAGGTACCTATGCATAAGCAACAAATGCAGTTTTATTTTCAGCTACTTGAAGTTGCATTGAGGCAACCCTTTTATTTAGTAATACAGACTCCTCTCGAATACAACCTAATGGGGAGATTGTGAGTAAACTCACACATGCACAGAGAGTCTCTTGAGGGTCAAATCCAGAAAAGGAGAGAGACAACTGGATGAGAAACAATACTGTACATAGAGATAAGACCAGCTAAATCTAGCTGGTACTTTTCAGCCTCATACATAATCTCTAGTTTCATCGTCGGGATAGAGGTGATATTGCATGTCTCAACAGTCAGCTTCTACTGCCAGGACTTATTCTATTTTAATATATTCTCGTACTCCCTGCCAAATAATTGGCATTGATCCTAATTCTACCTTTCTCTTTGGGGTGGAGAACTCACATTTTGGCTCCACACAACCTTTTTGGGATAAACTCAGCTGGGTTACAAGGGTCACCCAGCCACCAGTTGCTCATCAGTGAACACCATCCCTTAGGTCTAGCTCTAGGAGTATTTCCTGGTAGCCCTATTCTGGGCAAGATTCCCAAATTATTTAACTGACCCATTATGGGGAAAAGGACTTCACCAAAATCAGAAATTAGGGAATGTTTGCCATTCCCATCACTGCTATGACAATAAGAAAAAAAGATAAAAGATCACCTCCCCGTTTGTCTTCAGAGAACAAGAAGCCTTTTATATATCCAGAACTGAGTTTCCATTGTATCCTGACTAAGATCAAGATGACACCACCTCTCTTTCATTAGATTCACCTCCAGATAGTATTACTTTTTGAAATACAGTCAATTACATGGGAGGGTATTGCCATATGGTAACCTTACTTCTGCCAATAAGCATTACCAGAAGACTATAAGAATAGAGCAAACAAAATAGTTTCACCGTTTGTACACTACATTAAAATGTATCATTACAGCAAACTAGCAACACACATATGTGTCTGTCTGTAAAAGGGCAGGTAGTCTTTATAAAGCGTTTGCAAATGTGCTTGGTTTACACAGTAACCTTAAGACAGATCCAACCATCATTTTCCTGTCTTCTGGTCAGCAGTAAAGAGGGGCTGTTTCCTTGACCTCCTTAGCAGTAAAGTAATCTAGAACAACTGAAAGATATGGACACAGTATATACATCCAGAAACATTCTAAGTGTCTTACTTTCAGGTGCTGCAGTGGTTAACATTGCTGCCTCTCATTACTTAGTTTTCTAACTCATTTATTATCGGGGGGGGGACGTCTGTATAAAGACTGCATAATCCCCCTGTGTTGGTTTGTGTTTTGCCATGTATTCTGGTTTTCACCCATATTTCAAAGGCATACCTTTGGTTAATTAGCTATTATCAAAACTGACAATAGGTGTGTGTGTGTGTGTGTGTGTGTGTGTGTGTGTGTGTGTGTGTGTGTGTGTGTGTGTGTGTGTGTGTGTGTGTGTGTGTCTGTGTTTCTTACAATGTGTTAACACCCACTGAAATATTAGTTTGCCTTTTTCTAGCAGCAATGGATGGTCCTGATAGGCTCCAGATCCCGTCATGACTCTGAACTGGTTTAAGTATGTAACTGGAGAATGAATGAATATTATTTCCTACCAAAGATTTGTTTGAAAGCAATCAAATTCTGCCAAAGGGAGACACCGGGGTTAATTCAGAAAGGCTAAATGTAGATTCAGAAAAAGAACAGGTCCATATGTTTTAAAGCATGCATATAATACAGGGAACACACCCTCAGGGGATGGTTCTCAGGCGATATGCATATGCATGACTCAAAAAAGAAGTTTACTCTGATGAGAAATAAGCACAGATTTTAGATATCTGTCTACAGATATATAATGTTTAACTCCATCTGATAACATACATGTGGATCAGGAGAAAAAAGGAAAGGCCAGGTCAGCTTTTAAACAGCCTTTTTCATAACTCAACCACACAGTGTTCAAGGAATTTCCCATCCAATAAAAATAAACTGGGAAACAAACCCCACTCCAAAAGTAATACAAGGGTAAACAGTCCCCCATCTTCTGCTACCAAGCAAAGATCAACAACAAAGAAGGAACCTGATGTCAATAGACTAGAGCCATCTTTTATCCCCTCTCCAATATCCTAGATGGCAATCTTTAACATTTTACAGCAACATGGGAAACCATTATACCAGGCAAGTTGATTATTCATACCATTTCAGAGGGCTGTTCCACAGTTTCAAAAATGACCACCAGTTTCTATAATTTCCCAGACACCAGCTCAGCAGATGGAGATTGCTTCAGGAGTAGTAGAACCACTTCTGGAGAAAGAGGCAGCACAATGAATCCAAGATTATCAAAATGGTCAGTCAGATTTTTATTCAAGATTCTTTCTGCTTTTAAAAACTGCGAGGCAAGGAAACCAGTGTTAGACCTTTCAAATCTCAAATACTTATAGCATAACTCAAAAGTTCAGGGTAGTAACCTTAAAGACATTATTAACCTGCATACGATACATCTCTTACATGGCACTAGGATTATGCATACCATCTCATACGGCTTGCTGACAGAAGACATTTGAGATGTGAAATTGCTTGCTTCATCTTCCACTCTGCCATTCTCCCATTTAGATATCTACAGACCTATGACTATTTACAAAGTGTTTAGCTCCAGTTACGACCACCTGAGCAGACAGTATATCACATCTTCCCTAACGTGACAACTATCTGATAGTAGTTCCAACTCAGAAACTATTACTACAACATCTGCATGTGATAATAATAATAATAATAATAATAATAATAATAATAATAATAATAATAATAATAATAATAATATTCCAGTCTTTAGGGAGAACAATGTATTATAAAAAGTCTCCTCTCATTCCCTTTCAGATTGTGACTTTGTTGGAGGCAGTTATAGACTGTCTTCAGCTGAAAGTATGTTTCTCTCGTGAAAACCATCTGAATATTCACAACTTTATGAAGGATCTTTCTTCACTACCCACAATAATAGAAATGTAATGCCTAAAGAATCTGGGGTACATGCCATCTTGCATCCTTATGGTTCCATGTGGAATATGGGGGCATATTTCTTTAAATATGCTTAAAGAAAGATCAAATAGAGGCTGTCAAAATCCACAGTTATCTATGTTGTTTATTTAGCTTCCTTATAAATAATCAAATGTCACATGGTGCCAGAAGTGAAGAAATAAATTTGTAGAAATGAACACAAATAAATGTTTTTGAGAACTTGTGTATTCAGAAGAACAGAGCCATAATCTGGAGTTGAAAAAATCGTCCAGCTGTAATCACCAGGAATTCACCCCCTGCAATGTAACTGTCAAAGGAAAAATATACTTAAAAAATTATCAAAACACGGTAGGTTCAGGTTAAGGCACTTTAATCTTGCAGCAAGGAGACAAAAATGTGCTAATACAGAGTTTGTCTAACCAGAAACAGGAAATACTTTCAATTTTATATATTTTCTAACTAGTCATGGCCTACCAAGTTGACGTAACAGATCACCTCCTTTTTTATCATCATCTGTTGACCATCATTCCCATGAATCTCTGCTGATTTATCAATTTTTATGTGAAACTTCCTAAGGAAAACAACATGGCCTTGATTACTCCCAGTTAGATACATGTTATGTTACCATTCAAGGTACTATGGCTAATTCAAGCACAATGCTAACAGTTCATTTCTCTAATAATCCTTTGTCTACTTTATCTCTAAGTTACTGCGGATGCACATGTTCTCATGCTTCGAACAGAGCTGATTGTCTAAAAACATTACATTTACAGAATATAGTATTGTTCATTCATTCGTTCCTGACCTAGAAGATAAGCACCTGCTTCTCAAGTACATTTCCAAAAGGCATAAACATGAATATTGCTGTGCTAGCAGTTACTAGGTCAGAGAGCAACTTGCAAGTTTCAGAAAGCATACTGCAGTTTTCAAAAAGCATCTTATTCAGTCTCATATTAAACTCAATTTGTATAAAATACAGTGCATGAAAAATAGAATGAAAAGTGTATTAAAATACTTGGTTATTAATTGGCATTAAGCATACACACATTAATACATATTTTTCTAACAGTAACTAACAGAAAAGAAGGCAGTGTGGATCCAGAAATTTGATTTGTTCATCATTTCAAGTGATATAGTCAAGAAGGCTGAAAAGGTACAGTGTGCACATTTCAAGGTGTGCTCTAGAGAGGAAGTTTTGAATATATTTAATAGCTTTACCTTTCAAAAAAAGAAGACAGGCAAAATAACAACAAAAAGTAACCTGGCATTTCTTCTTTATGGATATAAAGTTCCTCACATATTTAGATGCTTATGCTATAGAAACATAGTGAAAGTATGTAAATTTGGTGACTTGCATGATTTTCAAAACACTTCTCAAAAAACACTTTGTTCACACAACGAAACTCAGAAAAATGACAATCCAAACACTGGCGCAGAATCAAGCAAGACTAATTTAATAAAATAAGTTAAGCACTTTCATCAGACAATGACATTGAATTCATCAGCACTAAATTTTCTGATGAAAATTATTAAAATATGCAGTTTGTTAGGATATATCTGGATGCGTTCAAAGCAGAAGGACAAGTAGCTCTGTTTGGACGTGGGGTAGGTTTGGGCATGGCTGTGCTGCAGTGCATCCTGTAACTGTTCCCCTCTCAGGGCTGTCCTAGTACTTCTCCCCAAGCGTAGTGATATACTGCTACAGTGATTCTTCCTGAAGTGGGATAATATAACTGTGGGAAGTACTCACCCTAACAGTAATTTTCAAGGACAGATCACTGTAGTAAGTAAAACTACAGTCCTTCCTCTTACTATTTGTCAAAATTCTTAAATTTGCATACTACAATAGACTCCCTCTTACAGGCTGGATAAATGAATTGCTGTTTAATCAGAAAAAGCATACAAAACAGCATTTATAGGTTGTAAATCAGATTATAAAATTATGCACATATGTTGTCTGTAAATATTTATTAAACAGTTATTTATTTAGTTGAAAAATCAGTAATTTTCATTTGTTTTTCTTATTTCAGTTCTTGTTTTGAAGCAAAATCATGTAGCAGACCTATTGAAGTTTGCAGTCATTAAATAAGACATTTTTACCCCTTTTGCTTTACAGTTTTTATTTTATAGTATTTTAAAAGTGTCCATTATTGTTCCTGAATCTCTTGAGATTTGTCCCTGAGTAGCTGACAGCTATGGAAGTGAACAGTATCAATTTCATCTATATGACCCATGTTTCTAAAGTTTACCGAGTTTGCCTGAAAAATACTGGTGTTCACCTGTTTTTCTGAAATGAGTTCAACAATAGTAGCCAGATGTGTATAATGGACAACACAGAAGGACACGACAATATGTAGCTAGTTTATTGTTGCATCTTAACTTAGTAGTCTCTGGTTCTTGTCTAATATGTACCATTTTGAATCCTGGATATGTGTGTTAAATTGCAGTGGGTGGACATGAACTTAACAATAATGTGCTTCATTGTGATTTACTGTAGAGAGTGGATTCAGAAAGCCAACAAACAGCTGTAGATAATTAATGGAAACGGTCTTGTGGTTGTGGGCCAGGTAGTTTTAGATTCCCAAAGGTGCAGAATGTTGGCAGTGGCTTTCCTGTGAAATTCTTTCCAAGCTACTTTGGTTACTAGCAGGTAGCTAAATCTCTGCATACGTGTTACAGCTGGACCTTTGTCAATGTATTTTTGTATGGCACTTATTTAATCATGTTTTGTTAACTGGGTCATATCTCTCAAACGCATACCTTTCAACTGTACAGATTTTTGTAGAGTGTCCAAATTTTTGTAGAATGTCCAGATTTTTGCTTCATATTTTTGGCATGTTTCTCATAAAATTGTGGTTTTATAGCAAATCAGTGGCAAATCATTGAGGTCAGAAGTCAGAAAATAATGGCAGATATTTAAGTTCCAGATTTTATATCCTTCAGAAAATTCATGCTAATCTAAAACCTGTTAGTCTATCAACTTTCTAAGTTTGTAAGAGCAATATTTAAAAAGTGTCCCTATTTTTGGGACTTTGTCCCCCCATTGTTTCTGTCTTTGTCCAGATTTCTTCCTCTATGTGGTTAAGAGGGGTTCACTTCATAATCCCGAAAGCTCAAAATCCTGAATATCAAAATCCTGAAAGCTTAAAATACTGAAAACTCATAATACTGAATCTCATAATACCGAAAAACATACAGGACACCAACACTGACTGTATTGCAGCTACACTACACTGCACATACACTACTATCTATCCACTTACCTTAACCCTAAGGTCAGTCACTATCACACACTCACCTCACCCGCGCCCTAACCCTAACCCTAACTCACTTAACCCGCCCTTAACCCCAAATTCTGTCACTATCAAACACTCACCTTACCCGCGCCCTAACCCTAACTCACTTAACCCATCCCTAACCCTAACAACCATCACAATTGCACACTTACCTGACCCACGCCCTAACCCGAATGTCCGTACAATCACACATCAGTGTTGGTTTCCTGTATGTTTTTCGGTATTATGAGATTCAGTATTATGAGTTTTCTGTATTTTGAGCTTTCAGGATTTTGAGTTCGGGATTTTGAGATTCAGGATTTTGAGCTTTCAGGATTTTGAAGTGAACCCGGTTAAGAGATGTGATTAACCATCCAGATTTTCGCTGAATGTCCAGATTTTCCCACATATTTTTGGTGTGTTCCTCCTAAATATTGGTGTTTTTCTGTAAATCACTGAGGACTTAAGTCACTAGACAATGAAAAAGATTTGAGTTTCATACTTCATAGTTTTAAAAAAAATGCTTGCTAACAAAACCTGTTATTCTAGTAACTTTCTAAGTTTGTATGAGCAATCTTTAAAATCTATCCCTATTTTTGGGTTTTTGCCTCCCCATTATTTTTCGCTTTGTCCAGATTTCATGGGTTAATAGGTTGTCAGGTATGAACCAGGTAAGTTGCCTAGCCACAAAATGGGTGTTTTATTTGGACTGTGAAGTGATGGGAGCAGAAATGTATTTTGTGCGGCTGAGGTTTTGGGAAATGGACCCACTGTATAGTGTATTTCAGACACATGCTACATTTACAGCTGAGATATGATGTCATCAACTTTGCCTTTTGAGGATTGTAGAATGTCTCGTCAGTCTTCCCGGCTACCATAAAGTGCTAGCTATTTGTTTTCCAGTTAATTCAGTGTCAGAAAAAAATGCTAAAAATAACTTGAGAATGTTTGTCCTCAGGATGTGGAACTCAATTGGGCCAAACCTCGATTTTCTGGTTTCAAGTTCCTCAGCTCATTAAACACAACCCATGCTTCTCGGCTGTCCCTTATTTTGTAGAACGACCCTGATTTTGCCTAATATTTTTGTCCTATTGCTCATTAAAAAACAAATTTCTGGTAAAGTATGGAGGATTACTATCTGTTAGTAATGGCAGACATTAAAGTTTCATGCTTCTTATTGTTAATAAAATGCATGTCGATGAAAAGCATGTTCTGTTCACTTAAGTAAATTAATCCAAAATTAAAAAATCGACCTTGAGTTCGGACCTTTAGCCCCACCCGTGCACTTTTTGGCATTGTCCTTGATTTCCCCCACTTTTGGCAGAGGTTGTACCAGCCTTCTTGCTTTAACCTGGCACTTCGGAATGTCTCTGCTTATTGTTTTGATCTTAAAATGTTAAAATATTGAAACAAAAATGAACTTGCAATATATAAAATAAAATCTGCAAGGAAAAGAAAAGGCAGAACAGTCTACTAAACCTAGAGTGGGAAAAAACATCGACCTCATGCCAGTACGTGTTACAAATGGAAACAGAAGTTCAGATACAGCAACAGTGTTAATAATTAGCCAAACTCCAAAAACGACTACCAGTAACAGCTAAAGCAGTGCATGCATAGTTAAATAACTAAGAATATTCTAGATTCACTGCAAACACATCTGAGATGGCAATCAAGGGGGGGTTCAGAACCAGTCTGGACTGTTTCACTAATTTTATGTGCTTCTCAGATTTCTGAAAACATAATGGACTAATTAGAATTACTGGATATGTACGATACTATACCACTTTTATTATATTAAGAATCCCCTGTATAAAGAGTAACTTTTATGTGTAGCTTTGCTAGTAAGATTCAGGTAAACTCAACAAAAATGTGGAGGGGATTAGTGTGTGTGTGTGTGTGTGTGTGTGTGTGTGTGTGTGTGTGTGTGTGTGTGTGTGTGTGTGTGTGTGTCTGTAGGGGCATGAATGAAGATAGCTGAATGTGTGTGTTGATGTGTAGTGTATATAATTGTGTGTGTGTGTCTGGCTGAGTGGTTGCACTAGTGGGGCTTAGGTAGGGAATCTTGGGTAGTTGACTACGTTGGATCATGCATGTAGGTGAATGAGTGATTACTTCCATAAGTGTGATTGATTGGGGGGCTTATTTGCTGTTGGATATGTGTGTGTGTGTGTGTGTGTGTGTGTGTGTGTGTGTGTGTGTGTGTGTGTGTGTGTGTGTGTGTGTGTGTGAATACAGAGGGGAGCTTTTGCCAATACATTGCAAAGGCCACCAGGGAAACCACGGCCACCATCAGGTCTGATAGCACTAATGTCAGCATTAATGTTAGGGCAATTCAGAGATATACTAATGACCTATAATACTGTCTTTCTCATTGTGCCCATAGCTATCTGTGAATCACATTTTCTCATTATTGTGTAAATTAAACTACCTGTGATAGAGAATATATGAGAGTGGTGAGGATCTTTCTAAATACCAGGGGTGGTACAAACATGATCTTTCTAAATCCCATAGTACAAACATGACCATACAAATGTTTATTAAATCTCTGGATGCCAAAAAATATGACTTCTAAACCTTCCTACGTCAACATGTCATAGGAAAGTTTTATACTTTTGAAGTACCATACCAATTCCTGTTCATTTCCCATGTCTGTCTTACATATTTGCACAACAAATGATTCACAGAAATTAACAAGGGTATAAATTAATAAAAAATGGAAATAACAGCAAAGCATAAAGCTAATAACAAAAAAAAAGAGGTTAGGGCACACTGAAGCAGGCTGCACGATAAAATAATTTTATTGACTTGAACACAAACGCCTTCGCCCTGCCACAATGGAGGACTTTTTCAAGTAAATGAACAAATCACATCTCCTATCATTTAAATACCCTAGTTACTTTAAAAGGCACCAGAATTTTTTAAAGGCACATCACTTAGCAAAAACTGTATACATTCACCCAAATAAAAAAACATTCATTTCAAGATTAAAACCATATTGTTCATATAACCTAATTCAGTAACAACCTGCTCACAAAAAAATATATATATATGTCAAAATCTAAAATTGCAAAATGAACATTGTAAAGAAAAAAAGAAGAATAAGAAAAATAATATAATATTGACCATTTAACAAAAAATACAAAAGTACAATTCAGCCCTACAATATATTAGCTTTCTTCTGAAGATAAGGTTTAATCGAAATGTGGTCGTTTAACCCCGGTGGGGCGGTAGCATTCAGCTTGAACTGCCAGTATGTTTCCCTGCAGCAAAGCCAGTTCTCCCAATCCTCCCCAGGGTCTGTCAATACCTGCTCTAAAATCCCAAACAAAAACCCTGTGTGCGTTGGTTGTGCAAAAAGATGCCTATACAAGGCATTATTTCAATTTTTCTTCTTAATGTTGTAGATATGCTCATAGATAACATTTCCTCAATGTTCTTTCTGATTTGCCCATATAAAAACTTGTGCAATCCTTACATAAAGCCAGATAAAATATACCTCTAGTGTTACAATTGCCCCTCTTAAAGTGTATTGTACTCCGAATATTGTTACCCAAAATGGTCTCTCCTTGTTTGTAACTATATTTACAGTATGTACATCTACCACATTTTCTGGTTCCACTCTCCCTTATATGATTTATCCCCTTCCTATTTCTTTCAAAAACTTTTTTAAGATTCATGCCCGTCTTAAACACAAACCTAGGATTTTCTCATATTTTCTCCACTATGTCTGTGTTAAATTTTAACATTTTCCAATTATTTCTAATTAAGTCTTTAATCCCTTGTGAAGGGATGGACCTGAACATATTATGGGTACCTTTATAGATTACTTGAATACTACTACCAGTTTTTTTAAAATTTACCCATAAATACGACAAGACTGGGATAGACTATTTGGATGTGAGAGTGGACATAATAGAAGGGCAATTAAAATCTAGGATTCATAGGAAATCCACTTTTAGTAACTCCTATTTACCTTATTCCAGTGCACACCCATTCAGACAGAGGAAAAGCATTGTGAAAGGCCAAATGGTCAGGGCAGCTAGGATGACCTCACAAAGAAGTGATTTTTTTGAAAGAAATTTAATTTATTTCAAAATTATTTAGAATCGAGGTTATCCAGTTAGCCTAACTGATGAAGCGGCATTAGAGGTTACCAATGGGTGGGGAATACAATATATACCCTTATTAGGTAACAAAGAACAGGTCTTTGTGCACAACAAGGAAACTGACAGGCAGCAATTTACGAAAGCTTTAGTGTTGGAATATAATTACAATTTGCAAGGGTAAAAATATGGTGCATCTTGTGACACTCCAAAAGGTAAGCACGTATGCACAGGCATCCCTTTTTCAATATTTATGATTTAGTATTTGTTAGAATGAGTACCTGACACTGTTTGTGGATGACTTTGCCTCTAGGTTAGAAAACTTCTGTCCCACTGCCCCTGCCAATGATGCAAAAAGGTTATCCGTTAGAAGTGCAGAAAGGGTACAGTTCCACACATGCTACTTGACATAACAGGTAACCTATAGGAACTACATAGTCTAATAGTTTTACCAACTTTAATTATAGCTGCACCAGTAGCACAACATTCTGATTATTTCACAAACAGATTATTTTTTTCTGTTAGCAGTCTATTTATTTCTTCTTCTTCTTCTGTTACAGTATTCACAGTAAAAGGAAATGAACTTGGTATGAACAAATCCAAATATGGCATCTGCTGCAGCATGAACTGGGTCTGAAAACAAATCCAAATATGGCATCTGCTTTGATTCTTTTCCACATATCCATCTCTTTATATACATTTCTGCAGTTATTAAATGCTGTGTCTACAGTTTCACTTACACAACGCATATACATCATTTCTCTTGTATTTATCTACATTTTTTCAGCCATCTTTCCTCTAGCAAGACTGGAATAGTTCCTTTACCGACTATCTTATGTAGCATTTCATTTTGTTTCTTATAAGTAATTTTACCACAAGCATCTCTCACTATTTGCATCTGTTTCCTATCTTTTAATGCTAGATGTTGTTGCAAACCTGTGTTACTTATGTCCCCACATTTCAGTTCATTCATAATGTTCACTCTGCTCATAGTATCATCTTTAATATTCACTAGCTTGCCTCCTATCTTCATTTGTACCAGGAATCAGTTAAGCTTTGTATAGTGTCAAGTTTTCCACAGAATGTTATGGAAATGTTTACTTTGGATACTCTGTACTTTATATTTGCCAAGAATAGTATATCAGCAATCATTGCTAAAGATCTTTTACATTCTTTCAACATTGACTTTCTGGCAATCTTTTTCTTCATTTCATGGTATTTACTGTGTGCCCAGTTTTATCAAAGTCATGTAATTTTACTTGCTTAAAATAGCTGTACATTATTTACCAGCATATTTACACATACAATAGCTTTTCTGCAATCCATTCTCTTGAGATAACCTCCTATACAGGTTTGTATTGTATGTGTTGAGAATCTTGTACATATTTATTTGCTGCATCTGCTGCTAAAATAATATTCAAAGTGTCGTTAGATGCCAGGTTATTATTTTTATCATGTCCTTCTTTGTAAACATTCAGGATTAATTCCACATATGGTTATGTTTCTCATTTTTTTTTTTTTTTTTCTGTGCTGTCTATCCATAACTATAACCTTCAGCTTATTTTCTCAGCTTAGCTACATAGTTATTGATTCAGGAAGCTTTCTAGTATAAATCTCAGGTTTGTATCTCTCTAGTATATCACAAGTTTTAGGATGAAATGATTTTATAATCAGATTACCATATTTAATACAATGGGGTTTTCATGATTTGGGAGACTTTTCCTCAAACTGTATCTATTTCCACAAAAAGAAAGAAGTGTGGCTCTGTTAGTCTTCATTTCTAATCTTAATTGCAATAAATACTGCTGCCATTCTTTTCAGTATACCTCCCAGGACTAGATGTCCGCATTTAATGTAACCAAAGTGTCTGTAATACTCACTTTCTTCTTTTATTTTGCCTTCCTCTGGTTGATAGAAGTGCTGAAATTCATAAAATCTTGTACCTTGTCATCCAAATAAAATTGATTTAGCTTAAGATAAAAACGTCCAAATAAATTAAATGTTGCAACAACTTTAACAAGTAATCCAAACTAAAAAAAAGAAAAAAAACAGCAACAAGGGGGTTCTGCTGAGCTCAAAAGAGATGGCAAAGCAGCCCAAGAGCTCCAGCGTCCATTCACCATGTTATAGAATGGTATCTGTGCTACCAAAGACAATCAAGGGGGAGAGGTCTAATGGCTGGGTTTGGTGGACAGCTAGAGGGTGAAACAGGATAAATCAGCATAGTACACAGTTCAAGAAATTTTAAAAGTAGACAGATTGGAGGATTATTTTTTGTGGACACTGTGGGATTTGTGAGGGTAAAGACTATCAATATCTTGGAGAAAAGCCTGTCAGACTATAATCCATGGGGAGGGATGGTACTCTTGAGAGAAGGATAAAGGCAGTATTAGGAGCACCAATTACCACTAGGGAGATAATCTTAGCTATAAGAGCAGTGAAGAGGTAGAAAGCTAGTAGAATGGATTAATATTTGCATGATTTTTATAAGATAACATGGATATAAACAGTTGACAAATTGTGATGGAAATCCAATTCCCCCATTCCGGAAATAGGTAACCATAGTGGATTTTTTTTTTTGTTGTTGTTTTTTTTTCCCAAGAGAAAGGATGTCAGACAAGACCTAGAAAAAAAAAAAAAAAAAAACAGATCTTTGTAATTACCTGAGATGCAAACTGTTTCAGCAAGGTTTGGTGATCAAGCTGGAGAAGGTTATTCCTTTATTAGTGTTTGATAATCAGGCAAATGTTGTGTTGGCTGGCAACTCTGTGGATTAATGGTGATGAATGTTGAACCTTTTGGGAGAAGATGACCGGATCCCAGGTCACTTAGGTAGGGTAACTTTGTTCATTGTTCGCAAGGCCTTTGAAACATTATAGTGGCATTTTCTAGAAAAAGTAATGAAGGAGGTAGGCCTGATTTGCAGAATCATAGCAGGAATGATAGTCTTGTATCAAAGTCTGGTACTATGTGTGGAGGTAAACTTGTGGTCTGCTGAGGAGTTCAAAGTAGGTATAGGCATACGCCAGTGTTTTCCTGTTTCCCCTCTACTATTTTTGTTGTCAAGGTCTTGGTGCAAACTGTCAGAGACTGATGGTAGAAACTAGAGGTAATTTTAGAGATTGGTCAGTTTAGTAGCACCAGTTTGTTCAGTGACAATTGCACATAATTGTAAATAACATGCAGAGAGACTACTTAGAAATCCTACAAGAGTGTGGGCGCTTTAGGGAGCTGGGGGTAGTATTTGAGAATAAGAGAGAGAAAAAAAATCTGAGAAGTATTGGAAATAAAATACCCAGTATGTTAACAAACTGCTCCCGAATGCAGGGTCTGTCAATGGAAAAAAATCATATAATATGTGTGATAATTTATCATATGTGTGATAATTATATCTTAATATTATATGTGTCAAGGCATCCCTACTCTGGCAAGAAATTATCCCACTATGAGAGATCACAGCATGATCCCTCACACTGCAAGTGATGTTTCTACAATCTCAAAAGCTCCCCATTACATTTGAAGTAATAGTGCAGCTTGAAGCAAGTGTATTTTGCAGAGAGGTAAGACCCCTATGCCACCATACCCCCAAATTTACATATACCAATTCTGAAGCCAGTCAGCATTGGAGAAGAAAGACAGACAGACAGAGAGAGAGAGAGAGAGAGAGAGAGATGTCGTCAAAATGGCACACAGCCTCAGGCAATCAGTTATTTTGCTCCAACATGGGTTAATAATTTCTGAGCTCTTCCAACCTCAGGATACATGAGGAACCTGCAGCAAACAGATTAGCAAAATACAAGTTACATGCCAGATAATTTTATAGAGGTAAAGGAGGAAGAATTGGGTGGGTAAAACTAGAAGCAAGTACTAATGACAAAGTTTGGGTGATGTCATACCTCAGAAGGTATGTTGTACAGGTCAGCCTGGCTGCACTTCTATAAGCTCATGAGAAACACCCTACCTAGATGGGGAAGTTGGGAAAGGTCACTGGTTAAGGAGTAAGTTTTGGAAATATTTCAACCATGACATGGTTAAAGGTGAAAAGGATATTGGATACTGATTTAAAAGAAACAGATGGATGGTAGTTGAAGGGGAGAGAAAGAAAAAGCTCTGAGTGAATTATGGCAAGATAAATGAAGAAGGCTGGTTCTGACACATGGATATATATTATTAGCATTAAAAGAGGGGAGGAGTTAAAACATTTGTGGAAGCTAGTTCAGAACATGAAATCAATAAAGAGTGGTCTTACGAGAATGACAGGCTAAAGCAGTTGTTTACACAAGTAGGAAAAGAAGGTTGTAGAGGCAGAACCATGAATAATATAGATTAAATTGTTCAGTTAGAGTGATGGATAGTTGTTAAGCACGGAAGGGTGAGGGAGATGTATATGTACTTCAGTAGAATGTGGGCAGAACATTGAAACTGCAGGGGAGTTGGCAGAGGGATGGCAGGATGTCGGGACGTATTGGAAAAAGATTGGGTAGTGTGTCTGACATTAAAGTGAAGAAGCCTAGTTTTTGATGTACATATAGGGATGACTACTACATATGTGGTACCTAACACCAGCCAACTCAAAGAGAGGAAATGGAAGAAAGATACAGGTTGCTGAAGGTGCAGCGGGGAGATAGTAGACAATATCCACAAATGGTGGTGCTACCAAAACATGAGATACCTGGATGAACGCAGGGAGGTAACTTCTAGGAAACAGCATAAGATGGTGGGGAAGATTGGATGTTTTTCCTCTGGGAATGAAGGAGGAGGAGAAGGTATGATCAAAGAGAGAAAAGCTGAAATTACAGGATCTTCGCATAAGACTCTGTTAGCAAGATGCCAGAAATGCATTTTTTAAAAAGTAAATTAAATGGTCCACAGAACATTTTCAGTCATGAGCCAGGACATAGGAGCAATGGTACATACAATATCAATATATGGAAAATATGTAATTTATCTAATTTTCTTAACACTTGTTGCTTATTATAAATTACAGTGTTTGATCTCTGTATACCTTCAACCGAGAAAATGTATCCTAACATCACACCCGTGAAAATTTTTTCTCAAAGTCTATCATCACCTGTAAGCATTATTTCGTCCAGTCCTCATATGCCTATACAATTTATGCTAAGACAGAAAGTCTACATAAATACAGAAAAAAAACTGTGATCTTATTGTTCTGTGCTGTATACTGACCTGAATAAGCACCAAATGAACATGGAATGTTTAAAGATATGTCAGAAATTGCTACGTGTTATAGTATCTGACTTGTATTTATAACTGCACTTTTTCAAAAAAGTGTTTTCTGTATCAAGATGTATTAATTACTGGCGAATATGTGTAATTTTTTATGTTTTATATTTTGCAACTTGATTGTGGATCTTTTCTTCCTGAGACTCCACAGAAAATGGCCTACAACCCAGTTGGGCAGTCTGGTAATGTAAACATAAATAAATTTATAGTAAATAATTAAATAGAATATGTGTGGGAGCAAACATGCAAATCCATGAAGAACATGTAAATGTAAGAGAAAGAGTGACCAGCGGTTAGAATTGAATTCCCAACCTTGGAATTTTGAGACAGAGAGCTTACCTACTGAGCTGCTACACTATTGGGATATAGGCATGGATGCAGTAGTGCATGGTGTAAAACCATTGGTAAAATACAGATAGGCCTGAGAAAAAATAGGTCTGACTTAGAAGAGTAGGACAGAGGGTATTTTAGATTAAATGGTAATAGGTACATAGGTGGTTGGAGTAGGAGAAAGTCTGTATGAGGAGTAGGCATGCTATTGTTGATATATGCTGAATAAATGCTACTGGTGGTGTTAGACTTTCCATTTATATAGCAGGATAAGTGGACAAGGAACTGAGAGATGAAGTAGTGGACCTGAGACTAAATAGCTGGAGATCATGACATAAAAGCTGGGTGGATTTAGAGTGGGTTTAGGGTTAAGGGGTATAGTTGTAAAGGTAGACAGAGTAAGCAGATGACATGATGGTAAGGAGGAAACTGGACATCTTATGTGTCCAGGAGACAAGATGGAAGAGCAGTGCAGCAAAACCACTTTGTTGGCATCCAGAGTCTACTACTCAGGGGGACAATAGAGTGGAAATGGTGTGGGAAATGAGGGGAGAAAAATGTCTTCTGAAGACACTGAGGGATGTCATCACAATTAGCGACAGACTGGTGTGTAAAGATAAAGGATTCATGTCAATTTACCAAACAAATTTACATTGAATGTCATTTGATGGAAACAAAAATAGCTAAAAAAGCACTATTCGCTCTCTGAAAACAAAACAACTTTTTTGTAGGGGGGCAAGCATCCTACAGTCCCATGTAAGACAGACTCCTAACTTATATATACCAATACCACGGTCACACAGCAGTGGAGAAAAGTGTAACCTCAAAGATCACCAAAAATAGTTTCTGGTTGTTTTTCCTCTACTGAACAGCATTCCATATATTAGATTAGGTAGATTCCATAGATTAGGAAAACTGTTTTGTCTTTGGTGCCTGTCAATACAGGTTTCCAAGACAAAATGGTATTTCTAATCTAAGCCTATAACCCACAGCAGGGTTGTGATAGAGAGGAAGAGAGTGCATTTAGGCAGTACTTGCAGGGCCTATAAAATAAAAAGGGATAAAATGAGTTGATGTTGATAATGGGGCAACCTGGATGCTTACAATAGGACAGATAAAACAGGATATGAGGAGTGCCTGGCCCACATGGGTAGGACAACATGAATAAAGAATTTGAGGCCACTATAGATTTAATGGTGGGCAACAGATGATTTTACCAAGACAGACATTCAGATCACATACAAGAGTAGTCAACATGCAACTCAGGTAGTCTTCCTCCTTACAAAGAAAGGGGACCTGGGTAAAATCAGAAATTGCAAAGCCACCCCCAGTTAAACTGTCAGCCCTCAGCAGAAACCACTGGTGGCCACGATCAGCTATAAGCAGTGGTTGAAGAAGGTTCTAAGTTCAACAGAGACTAGGCTGAAGACCTGGAAGTTGACTGAATAGAAAACAAAAATGTCCATGGAAATAACCAGGATTCTAGCACCCCAGGAAGTAGTAGAGCAGTTTGAATTTAGATCAGGGTGCAGCACAACTGTCCCTGATGTTTGGGTGAGACACATAGTAGAGAATCAGCTGGTAATGAAAGAAGAGTCCAACTGAGCATTCATAGCCTTGGAGAAAGCATATGATAAGGTCCAAATAAAGCTGATTTGGACAGTGCTCAGATGGTTCAAAATCGCAGAAACATTAGTAGATTTAGTGTAGGCTATGCACAAGGACCCAATGACACAAGTACAAAGATTGTTCAGACTCACAGAGGGGGTCCCATGAGGAGTGAGTGTGTTCAGCTCTGAGCCTACTGTTGTTCATACTGGTTATGGACTACATTAACAAACAGTCATGGGGGACTGATCAACAAAGCTGCTGTATGCAGATGATGTGTCACTACAAGCAGACTCTGTAATTGGAGACTGGAATGCAAAACTGAATGCACATATGATGAAACTGTGTACAAACAAGACAGTTGTCATGACAGCAAATGGGGGTATCAGAAGAAGCTGAAAAGTGAGATTGAAGGAAAACAATGGAACAAGTTAATAGGTTAAAGAATCTGTGAGGGCTGGCTGAGGAGAAGGGAAGTGAATGGGGAGGTCAAAGCCAGAGTCATCCGATCTGCAGCCAACTGGTGCAATGTGTTAGGGATAGTGTGTGACAGAAAAATGTCAAATAAGTTGAAAATTAAGGTGTACAACAACAGTGGTGCAACGAGTAACTTCGACATGGTACCGGAACCTGTGCACTGAAGACAGAGTGGATGAAGATGCTTAAGGTGATGGAGATGAGGTGTCTCAGAAGGGTGGCAGAATGCACACTGAGGACAGATGAATAAACGTAGGACATCAGAGCAGAAGCTAAAGTAGCCCCAATTGCAGAGAAGGTCAAGGAGAACAGATTATGGTGATTCAGTCACATGTGCAAGAAAGCAGAAGACAATTTATTTAAGAAGTTATGGGGAAGACTGTAAAAAGGCAAGGAGAAACAAAGTCAGCCAGCCAAGAGATGGATAAATTGCATAACAGAAGACCTCCGTCAGTCAGGCATGACTGTCAAGAGAAGATAGGAGAGTGACACTGAATCAAGAGAGGTGGTGACAGTTAATGCAGCATCCCAACCCCAATGTAGGAAAATGGGGAAAAGATGATTAATGATAATATTGGGAGAGTAAGTGTATCCCAAGCTGGGGCTAGCAGCAAAATTGTGTGCTAGAAAGGGAGTCTTTGCTAGTAACATACTCTGTCTAGTGTTTTCTGTTTGTCTGCCCTGCTCTGTTATGTTTTATAAAAAACAAGTTCAGCTATTGAATATGATTATTGTTGTAAACTAGCAGATACTACCCTTGTGGAATGAGCTTGGGGAATTTGACAGCTGCTAGAGAATGTTTTCTTGGCATTCCCATACTACAAAACAAATTATCTGAAAGCTATATTCAGCAAGACTGGAGTTTGTTCTTTCCTCCTCAGTTTTGTGACTGTGGAATTATTATAATATAGTTGGGGAATGTGGGAATCCTCCCAGACATGAGGGTGCATGGGGTCTTGTCTCCCTGCAAAAAAAATGCTTTCTTTCAGGTTCATTGAAAGTGGCTTTCAGTGACTTTGTTTCATGGTATTGAAGCATGGGGAGATATCCTTCGTAAATTCATCACCAAATCATGAGCATAGACATACTCCTTTTGTATGTGTTTACACAGACACACACACACACACACACACACACACACACACACACACACACACACACACACACACACACACACACACATACAAATTATTAAAAAAATAGCAGTATCTAAAGCAGTGTGCGTAGCTCAATAGCTGAGAATCTTCTAGATACACATTACACATTTTAGAGAAAGCAACCACCGGAAAGGGTTCAAAACCTCCTTATCATAGGATCATAGGAGATTACTAGGCTAATGGCTCTGGGGCTCTTAGAAGCCTAGCCAACAGTTTATCCCCAAAATTGAATAGGATATTATTATTGTTTTAACTTTATCAAGCTCTGAACCACAATATCAGCTAAAATTAATCTTTGAATAACCAAGTCACTACA
Organism: Protopterus annectens; assembly: GCF_019279795.1. Lineage (NCBI taxonomy): Eukaryota > Metazoa > Chordata > Ceratodontiformes > Protopteridae > Protopterus > Protopterus annectens. Next base: position 968,431,211 of record NC_056744.1, read on the forward strand.
AGAAAATATTTTACATTTTTTTCTCCGTAGGTAGAAGAGGCACCTCCCTCACACCCCTCCTCTTGAGGCAATTACAATTATAGAAAGTTCTACTGTGTTTTTAAAGGATCCATCTGTACTACTGCAATGTGAATCAGAAAAGAAAACCCGATTCTGTTTCCACTTATGCATTCACATGGCTGTTAATAAGATCCTGAAGAATATTACATTTAAATAAAAGCTATGACAAATTCTGCATTTTATGTTTTCAGTGCTGTAAGACTGCAACAGAACACCTTCATTGTTCTTTGACAGAAGTTATTTGCAATACTTTTGCATGAGGGAAGGTTCTAAGAACGCTGCACACAATGTTCAAAAAATAAGAATGCCACCATTTCTGTTTAAAAAAATAGGAGTACTGCCACTTATCCACGTGTGGCCAGTGTAGACATACGACAAAGAGCACCTGGTATTACAGCATACATATAACAAAAACATATAGCATTTTACTTCTGCCACTACTTAGATTCTGTCAGAATGTACTGTGTGTAACACTTGTTATTTAGGGTGTGTAACATATAAACTTAATAATCAAAATTATGAACATATATATGCTTTGAGAAGAAGAATATTAAGAATGCCTTAGTAGAACATGCAAATGAGTGCAGCAACTTCAAACTATGTAGATATATTTTTTTTATATTTTAGAAAATATGGATGCAGGCATATGTTGGGGTAATCTGGAAAATTCAATAGATTGCAATGAGTATCATTTGCAGATTTTGTTAAATGCAAATACAAAAACCTAACAGGGTATTCGGAAACACACAATGTACTGTGCAATCCTGCTTCTAGCATTATGAAACAAAGACTTAACGACTTCTGTAAGTCTCTGGAAATACTGATGGATAACACAGGCATGTAAATAATGCAGTTCTGAGCTATGGCTAATGTAAATTAACCATTTACTCTGCCTGAGAGCTGATCACTAGGATCAGAATAGTGAGGTAGAGCAATTCAAAGACTTGTTCTACTGCAGAACTGTAGGTAGCTCATCTGATGCCCTAGGCAGCTCCCCTAATGGGTTACCCCTCACCCCAAATAAAGGGCAAAAAAAAATTAACACAAAAAGCATCTTCTGTGTAAAAGCAGTATCCAGCTGCTTGCTACAGTTGGTAGCACACACCTGTATTCCCAACATAAATGAATGTAGTCTTGGCTTTCATTTATAATGCCACAGTAATTTCCTGCCTTCACAAATAAATGGCAGTTTGGCACTTGCACATCAAATGCACCTAACAATCAAACCCCTTACCAGCTTGTGGTTGGGCAGTCAGCATCCTTCAGCCCTCCATGGTTATAGATCTGCTCTAGTGCACTATCTCAAAGCAGAGCAGTGAAGAGTGACCGCAGTAGTTTGATGATGTGCACCCATTTCTGCCTGTAGCAATAGTGAATCTGTTATCATCACAGCAGGTAAGTACTACAAGGCTGTATGCACGTGTGTGTGTGTGTGTGTGTGTGTGTGTGTGTGTGTGTGTGTGTGTGTGTGTGTGTGTGTGTGTGTGTGTGTGTGTGTGTGTGTGTGTGTGTGTGTGTGTGTGTGTGTGCATGTGTGTGTCTTCTGTAAGTGTGGAAGCATGATTCTGACTGTATCAGGCTGTATGTGTGTGTGTGTGTATCTGTGCTCATGCATGCACATGTGGCTGGACTGTCTGGGTCTCTGGGTAACTGTCTATGTGTGTTGAAATACATGTACATGTCTGTAGGCGCTTGTGCAACAGCACTGCATGGGCTGTTAGGGGGAACATTTAACACTGTTGGTCCATTTGCATTAAGTGTTTGATTCAGTGACACAAAATGAGTTACTAGTGAGCTTTTCCTCAATGAGATTCCTATATGTTTCTATATCACATTTTAGTGTCATACCCTACTATAGCAAACCAACACGGCACTGTTGGCACTAGGGTGCTAATTTATGTGAATACCCCCAAGTCTTAATGACATCATTTTTAAATGCCAACTGTAGAAGTGAACTTTATAACATTAATCTATTCTGTATGGCTTATCATTTATGTTATTCCTTACTTGCCAATGGCAGAGATATAGCCAGCTCATTTTACATCCAGTGCCATTCCCCACTCTGGTGCTACTCAACTCTTAAGTTCAGGAGCAAAAAAAGGTAAAAATAAAAGGTCTGTTTTCTGCTTTAAATTGTAGGAAATTGCTTGCTACAAATATAACAAGCAGCTTGCTACAGTTACAATACCACCCACAGACAAAATGTTTCAGCCCTGAGTGCAGTTACAGTGTTGCCATTCATTTCTGACTGCTTCTACTGCAATAAAGCCCCACTGACAATTGATGATTGTAACACCTTTTATACCCTTTTCCCTGCACTACATATACATTTGGCATGTGGCTCATAATTGTATACATTTTGTAATTTCTGTATCCTAAAGTATTCTATATGTGATGATATTTGCATATTCTAATTAGTATTTTTTGATCATGTGATTATGTTTCATTCCTATAAATCTACTAATTTCAGTGTTTGCTATTAGTCTGATGAAGTTCCATGTAGAAAGAATGAAGGCACTTTAATTTTGGAAAAAATATTCAGCTGGTAGAATATATTGGCCTCTCTGTCTTTTTATAGTTTTCTAATAAAACCTGTATATAGTCTTCTTCTTCTTCTTTCAGCTGTTCCCGTTAGGGGTTGCCACAGCGGATCACCTGTTTCCATTTCTTCCTGTCCTCTGCACCTTGCTCTGTCACACCAACCACCTGTATGTCCTCTCTCATCACATCTATAAACCTTATCTTAGGCCTTCCTCTTTTCCCATTACCTGCAGCTTCATCTTTAGCATCCTTTTCCCAATATACTCAGCATCTCTCCTCAGCACATGTCCAAACCAATGTAATCTTGCCTCTCTGGCTTTGTCTCCAAACCTTCCAACCTGGGCTGACCCTCTAATATACTTATTCCTAATCCTGTCCATCCTCATCACACCCAGTGCAAATCTTAACATCTTCACCTCTGCCACGTCAAGTTCTGACTCCTGCCTTTTTGTCAGTGCCACTGTCTCCAACCCATATAACATAGCTGGTCTCACTACCCTCTTGTGGACCTTCCCTTTCACTCTTACTGGTACTCGTCTGTCACAAATCACTCCTGACACTCTTCTCCACCCACTCCACCCTGCTGGTACTATCTTCTTCACCTCTCTTCTACACTCACCATTACTCTGAACTGTTGATCCCAAGTATTTAAACTCATCCACCTTCGCCAACGCTACTCCCTGCATCCTCACCATTCATCTATCCTCCCTTTCATTCACACACATGTATTCCGTCTTAGTCCGGCTGACCTTCATTCCTCTCCTCTCTAGAGCATATCTCCACCTCTCCAGGGTCTCCTCAACTTGTTCCCTACTCTCACTACATATCGCAATGTCATCTGCAAACATCATAGTCCACGGGGACTCCTGTCTGATCTCATCTGTCAACCTGTCCATCACCATTGCAAATAAGAAAGGACTTGGAGCTGATCCTTGATGTAATCCCACCTCCACCTTAAACACATCCATCACTCCCACCGCAGACCTCACCAATGTCACACTACCCTCGTACATATCCTGCACCACTCTTACATACTTCTCTGACACTCCCGACTTCCTCATACAATACCAGAACTCCTCTCTAGGCACCCTGTCATATGCTTCCTCTAAGTCCACAAAGGCACAATGCAACTCTTTTTGACCTTGTCTGTACTTCTCCATCAACAATCTCAGAGCAAACATCGCATCTGTAGTGCTCTTTCCTGGCATGAAACCATACTGCTGATCACTAATCATCATGTCCTTTCTTAACCTAGCTTCCACTACTCTTTCCCACAACTTCATGCTGTGACTGATCAATTTAATCCCTCTGTAGTTACTACAGCGCTGCACATCACCATTATTCTTAAAAATCGGTACCAAAATACTTTTCCTCCACTCCTCAGGCATCCGTTCACTTTCCAAGATTTCATTAAACAATCTGGTTAAAAATTCCACTGCCATTTCTCCTAAACACCTCCAAGCTTCCTGTATATAGTGTCAGACTTAATTAATATAATGTTAGTGTTTTTGTGACTGATAGAAGGTAGCGTCAGCCTTCTTTATTTTCCAGTGCATGAAGAGACACTGGTATCCAAACATTTACTTCCTTAGTACTGGTCATTTAGTAGTCAAAGGATTAATGTTTCACCAAGTAGTCACTTTTTTCCTAAGTGACCAACCAGCCCAACCAGAATTGGAGGTTATCTTCTAACACTGTTGTGACTAAACATACAACAGAGAGGACCTTACAACGACCCCCTAAACAAAGAACAGAAAAGGAGAGCAGATGACATAAATACAAGTTAGGATGATCTGCGGCCCACAGTTCTCATTTGCTGTCCTTGAACTGTTTTCCTGCACCTTGCACTTCCGAAGTATAATGTGAGTAGCAGAATATTCCAATCCGTATTTAGAATTAAGCATATAGTGGCACAGGTCTTGTCTTCATAGATGAAAGCCTTGAGATTGTACAAGTATACTCCATGCTTCAGTGACTTGGAAGATTGTAGGTCATGGGATCTAGAAAAATTTGCTACAGAGAAATGTTCACATTGTGTGCCTTGACATTCCTCTCTGCATGCAGAGTCTTTATAGATTTATACTGGAAAGCTTTCAATCAACTGAAAGGCTCTGGGTGTTCTTTGGCACTCTGAATGTTCCAGACTTGTCCTATGTTCACTAATTTCTGAGTAGATCTCAACAACCAAAAATCCAATAAAACAGCTACAAGTATTAATAGCAGCTTATTACACGAGTGCCTAAGCCAGCTAACAAAAGCCTTACAGGAATACTTGGCCTTGGCAAGAGATGCATGACAAATTGTAGTTTTATAAATAAACAAATAACAGAATTTCATAAATGTACTAGAATTTGCAAGCATGTAAAGGTTTAATTACAGCAGTATATCTGATAAAGACATCACTATCTCATTGGCATAGCTGAACTCACAGTCTTCCAGACTGTAAAAACAATAAAGTTTTATATGAGCGGGAGATAATTTGCACATTAAACCAGTAGTAGCTTTATTTCAGAACTTCTCAGAAGAAACATACAGCATCTGCCTTTCTCATTTGTCTGTAGTTAGAAGCATGGGATTTTGTATTTTGTTTTGTTTTGTTTTTTGATAGACAATTACAGATTATCACCTGCCTAGCAGCAATAAGATGTTTAATTCATTCTTATGACATGGCAGGTTCACTGGGACAAAGGGTCCATGCAGATTACGTTTATTTACAAAGTACAGTTATAACCTGAAGCTAATTGCAAATACAGAGGAATGTATTAATATATGCATACAAGTATTAGTGGCAGTAAGATGAGACAATTTGTCTTTCAAGGCTATTCACAATTCTTATCTAGCAATCTGCAGCTAGCTCTCCCAGTCTCCAAACCTCCTGCCCTTCTGCTCCCTCCATATGCAAATGTCTTCATCATGGTCTGTTTCATGCAATCCATTCCAAGTACTAAATTTTCTCTTCTTGTAAAATATTACATTAAGTCCAAAATGTAGTTTGTACTCTTCAGTTCTAACTGGCATTCTGTTTGCCACCTTTCTTCTTCCTCAGTCCTGTTCCCTTTAAATTCTCATTCAAGATTCTACTTCTCCCACCCACTCTTAGTCTAACTATATATTCAGTTAACCTTGTTGCTTTCCTTTGCATCTTTTCAGACTACTTCATCTCTTTCTCTGGACAGTGTTCAAAACTACATGCAGTGCTACAGGTGCAATTCAGTACACCAGCTTGTTTCTTTTAGTCTAACTATAACGTGTTACCATTGTTACCTTCTTTTTCACCTTTTAAGACTAAGTTAACACTTTCTCTGCACAGTGTCCTAAACTACAAGCACTGCTCCAGGTGAGGCTTCAGTATTGTCTGTACAGCAGTAAAATGGCTATCATGTTCTTCAAGTCTAGTTCCTTGAGAGATGCATGGCGCATTGAGTAGCATTGCCATTTCACAGTGCTTTCCTCTGGTTGAGATCTTGGCTGTAATGTTTTCTATGTGGAGTTTGCATGCCATCCCTGTCTCTGCATGAGTTTACCTATGTGCTTGTCTGGTTTCCTCCAGCACCCCAAAGACATGCTGTAGGTGAACTGGTATTCCTCCAGTTCCTGTGCAGGTGAGGATACGTGTATGTATGTGTTTCTGCATCTTGTGACAGGCTTAGCTTGTCAAAGACACTGTCAGTAGATGTGTGTGTGTGTGTGTGTGTGTGTGTGTGTGTGTGTGTGTGTGTGTGTGTGTGTGTGTGTGTGTGTGTGTGTGTGTGTGTGTGTGTAAAAAAATCTCACCAATTTTTATCTGTAGACACACACACACAATAATGCTGGGCACATACATACATAACTCTTTTGAGTAGCAGTAAACAAATGTAGTTAACAAATAATTATCTTTCAAAAATAAGGCATAAAATATATCACAGAACATCTAGACCCTCACACTCCAGACTGTATGAATGGATTTTGACATGGACTTGGTGGCGGCATCTTCCCTCATCCCCACTTGTTTAAAAATCAGCCCTGTTCAGAGGTGTGTATAGAAGGTTTCTGTTGCAGACCTCAGAGATGTGCAGGTGTGCAGAGAAGGTCACTGTAGCTTGTGTAGGGGCAGCAGACCCTCTAGGAGCAACAAATTGGAACACATCACTGAGATTTTTATTTCTTTTCCACTTTCTTCATAGTCAAACATCAGGCACATGTACAAGTGATTGCCTTTTGAGTATGGAGTGAGGAGGCATGCCATGTATATGTATGACAGCACTCACTTGAAATATATGACAGTGGCAATTTGTTCCTTTGCTTTAATCCAAATTCAGTGCCAGAGGGATACACACACACACACACACACACACACATATATATATATATATATATATATATATATATATATATATATATATATATATATATCTTTTTTTTGGGGGGGGGGTTAAGGAGGCAGGCAGCATTCCTAGATAGGAGTCAGTATCCTTTCAAATATTTGTCTTCTTAATTTATTTTGGCTACTATTTTGTCAGCTTTGAATATTAAGCCTTGGACACTTGGACAAAACTTATTTTCCTTGAAATGAAAAATAAAATGATTTCTTTTCTTATTCGTGATTTTTGTTCAGGCCACAACAGGATCAAAAGGTTATAAAAATGCTCTATAATGCATGTCAGAACATCTATAACCCAATGGCTTCTGGAAGCCCAGTGCCCCCCCCCCCCCCAGATTCCCTTACCTCTTTCATTTATTTTCTATACAGTTATTACTGTGCTTTCTTGGGCAGTTAGGGTGTGTTGGAAGGATGTAAGGAAACGTAAAACTGAACAGTAGCAGTGAATGTCTTTCCTTAGTCATAATTTTTGTTCAGACCATTACTAAATTAAAAGGTTGTTTAAAAAACTCTAAAATGCACTTCAAAGCCTCTAGATTTATTTAATTTTTAATTTGACATTTGTTAAATGAGATAGTCCGACTGGGTCACATAACCCATTTTCGTTGGTGGCCCAGGGAGAAAAACTCCACATTTAGACATTTAGGTACATACACAGATTGTAATTTTTTACATCAATAATGTTAGTTAAGACTTGGCAAAATGGATGTAGGTACAGACACAGATAGAATACAATTTTTAAAACAACATAATGATTAGTTAAGACTTTATACAATGCATTACAAGCAGATTAGTGTTGAGGAAAAATGGCCAGTTGCTTAGAGTTTTGCTTAAAATTTGACTTAACTTCTAAAATATTACAATGTATTAACAATAGATTACTTGAGAAGATAATAGTTGATGTATTTAGCATCATGTTAACAAAAGAATAGGTTTCCATTAGATTATATATATATATATATATATATATATATATATATATATATATATATATATATATATATATATATATATACATATACATATATAATATACCTTTACTAAGAGAAGGAGAGAAATAGCATAGAAGATTTGAAGTTATAGATTTAGAGGGGTTTAGAGAGACAGAAAATAGAATGCAGACTAAGGTTAGGGGGAGGGGAGGAGAATTCTTCATAAGGTTTTGTAGGTCTACCTGGTAGTGCTCTTTGTTTGTACCAGAACTGAGAAGGGTATATATTGAGGGCCAGAAATTTTGGGAGCGGCATTTATATTGTAGCTGAAGGTGTGAGTAGTAGGATTTTTTGCTTTTGTTGACTAATATAGTTGTGCTATTGCGTAGTGGTTTGAAAGAGAGAAGATTTTGTTCAGTTTTCTTTAGTTTCCATATGTTCCAGGCTAGGTCTCTTTGTTTCATCAGGTTAATACAGTCTTTGGTTATCCATGGGGTTGTATTATTTTTTACCCTATTTGTTTGCACACATACTAGAGTATTGAGTATTTTTAGGGAGCTAGAATTGAAATATTGGACTGCATCATTGAGAAGTAGAAGTTTTAGGGGTGTCCAGTTTATTTTATGGAGTAAATCAAAAAGTTTTTTTTGACTGAATTTTGTTGTGTTTTTAACTGATTTCAGTGAGAGTGTTTTTGGGTGGAAGGTACTGGCTCTGATGGCATATGTGGGAAGATGGTCACTAAGTGAGACAGAGAATGTACCTGAGGAGGAAACGTTTTTGGGTGAAAGACTAGAATCCAGTAAATAGTGGAATAGCAAGTAAAGTCTTTAGTGTATCATGCTGGGCTTGTGATTAGTTGGGTACAGCCATACAGATTAATGCTATTATTGGGTGAGTCAGCTGTGATAGAATGCTAATCGATATTCATGTCACCTAGGATGACAGTTTCTTGTTTGATATTTTGTGATGTCCACGATAATATATCTTCCAGGACAGAGGTTAAGAGAGGCTATTACGATCTCAGCACTGGAAAAGGTGGCTGTACTGTCTGAGTGGGGTATAATGGTGAGTATGGAAGGCTATAGAAGGGCTATCCCTCCGTCTTTTTTGTCTATCTACTCTATAAATGGCATTGTTGGGAGGTATAATTTCTGTATCTTTTATGTTGGGGTGTAGCCATGTTTCTGTTAGGGTTAACATATCTGGTTTGTTTTGTTCTATCCAGGCATGCAGAGGGGTTATCTTGTTGCATATACTTCTTAGGTTCAAAATAAATAAATTTAGGTTTTTAGTGTTTTTTTTTTGCTAACATTTGAGTTTGGCCCTGGGTTTGGGTGTACATCTTCACTCCATAATAGGATGAAGATTAGATAAGTGTAGAATGAGTCATATTTTGTAATATAGATTGGAGTTTAGGGTATAAAATGGGGTTTGATGGATATAGTAGTTGCTATATGGGGGTAGAGATATATGGGTGGGTAAAGTGAAACAGCTGAGGAGAGATGTTCATAGTAGTAGTTATGTTTGTAAAGTAGGCTGGTGGTGGGGGTTACCGATGTTTAACAATGAGATTAGACATGAAATAAAAGTATCATGTTGGGGGAGAATAAGTAACAGTGATATATACAGAGAAAGGCTGGTCAAAATGTATTGAGTAGTAGGGCTTGATGTAAGCTTAAGTTTATAAGGTTGGTGAAATAGTGATAGGTGAAAGTTTAGATTAATTGGTGTGCTGTTAAATTCTGTTAAGGCAGGTAATATTGTATGGAGGTATTTAATTGGTTTCTGTGGATTGTGGGTGGAGTGTGTGTGGGTATAAATGTAGGAGTAGTGGGGGTGGGTGGGATTGAGCCTGAGTGCAGCAATGATGAACAGAGCAGGCAGAACCTGGGGCAGAGAGACCATGTCAGCAAAAAACAATCAGTAAAAACAGGTCAGTGCTAAGCACAGCAAATATGGACACTGAAGTTCGTAGGTTTATCTGTTGAAGTTACAGACATAGGTACAAGCAGCACATGTTACATGTTCTGTTTAGAGACAGTTTTTTTTGTTTTGAAAATTAGAAGGATACTTAGAGGAACAATGGATTCAATGATGAAAGAGTGGGAGTACGAGGAAACTAGAGTGGAGGTCCTATCTTAATGTGCACGCCACTCGGTAAGTATTACAGAAGCTCAGTTTTAACATTATATTAGATTATAGGGCAAAATGACATACATTGTATCTTAGAAATAGACTTTTACTAACAGTTATTTCAATGTCTGCAATTTGGAGGTGTAGTTTGAAGTACAGCAATTAAGGTGAGGTGAGTAGAAGAAATATTGGCCAGACTGGCTGAAGGGAAAAAGCAGAAAAAAAAGGTTGATTAGAAGAGAGAGAGAGATCTAGAAAGCTCTTGTTTCTTGAAAAATCTGAAGAGTGAAGCAAAAATTGAGAAAAGGAAGAAAAAAAGTAATTTGCGTGGTGTGGAGAGATCAGGATGGGGAAATGGAGGGAAACACTGGAGGGTGTGTGCCTTGGGGGGGTGAAACAGTAGGTAGTGGGGGGATGCCATAGATCCTTTCATGTAGGGCACTATTTAACCTAAGGCCAGCCCTGTACATAGGGCTGTTGTAATGCAGCATCATTGTAACTAAATACCAGTCACTATGAATGTCCCTATGTTAGATGGGCCAACAATAGTGTGGTGCACAGGCCTGCCGTAATGCAAGAACATTGTAGTTACAGTTCATCCTGTGCTTACTACTCCTAAAGTTTGCATAATGAACTAAAAGGCTGCTTAGGAGGGGTGGCAGTGACAGGGTGATTTAAACTGGAATTGCCAGGGGGTCCCAACATGACACTTGCTGGGGACCCCTAAAATAATAACACCAACCCTGACCGTTGTGGTTATCAGACATGGAGATTAATATATGCAAGCTGGGAGAAGATGATGCAGGAACTCTATGTGGTTAGACCAAGACTGTCTTGAGTATGTAATGCTGAAGCAGAGCACTGAGTCATTGTTTCCTCTGTTGGATTTTGTGAAGGCTGAGATTTCCCTCCCACTGCTACCTCCATACTTAGTTTAAAATAGAAGAGTCATCACTGGAGTTTTTTTATTACTCGTACTTTTATTTGTAGTGGTTGAAGCACTATATGTTAATAAGGGAGGTCAGTATAACTGAGCTTATAGAGACTGGTTGTTACTGAATTTATTCAGGACAGTTAGCATTAGCTTTTACATCCTGGGTATGGACAGGAGTAAGGAAAAGCAGTCAAGTAATAGGATAAGCAAAACAAACAGGAGCTATGAAGGATGAGGAGCAGTGACAGGGTGAAGGGATAGGTGGGGACAAGTGGGCAAAGTGTTCTGGATACAGGTTATGTTTGGCTAAGGGATCCATTGTCTATTTGCACAATGTAACATACTGCTATACCATAATAAATACTCAGACATAACTTAACAAATTCTCAGACTCATAGTTCTGCTATATATACTGTCTTTACTTATTGCTTTAGAAATTACACATCTTCAGGAACAAGTATACAGAAGTATGCATGTGCTATTCATTGTGTATAATGGTACATTTCTATACTCTTTACTTTTTAACCTCATAGATAGAAAAAAGAAGCAAAATTAGCACATAGACTCATTGCTTCATATTAAATGGCTGGGGATGGCATTATAGTTTTGGAATCCGTTCTCTGAACTCACAGTATTCTCATGCTGAAGCATTTAGTATACTTTTGTTTCTTAGAATGCTTATATTACATAGTACTGCTTAAGATTACTGTAATAATTTTTGATAATTATTTTAAATATACTTGCAAATTTCCTTAATCAAACATAATTCTGATGGTTCATACTTTTGGCCTCTGAGGGAGTCTACTCAAGTATGCAGGAAACCATCAGTATGTCCCTTCTGGGATTGGAACAGTGGCCTGGGAGGACCCTAAGGGGATACCTTCTGATATAAGTGCTATGGTACCAGCAGACTAGTTATTTAATGAAGTGGAATGAATTTGATTGGCCAAGGTTCTGGTCTAGCATCTCTTCTGGTGTAGCAAATGGTTAGCAATTTCATTCTTAGACTGCTGTCAGGCATCCACATCCACCCATCTTTGGTTAAGGATCAGGCCAAACATCCATTTCTATGTGCAAGTTTCATTATCAACTGTCACACCAAAGGTAGGGTGGCAGGCAATTGCCATTTGCATGGTATCATATTGTTCTTCAGGTTGCTCTTCAAACCTCATTGTCCATAAAGATGATTTTAGGTCACTCTGCTTGTCAATCCACTGTGGTGAGGAAAAGTGAATCCATAAAATAACCTGCAAAGCAAATATAAATACAATGCTACAGTTCAGATCATCATTTCAGGGAGTCATGTTTTTCTTTTTTTTTGTAGCATTTGACATCCAGTGCAGCCTATAACTATAGTTTCTGACACTTTATTAATCACAAACATCTCATAATACATGAGTTATTTTATTTATGTCTTTATTTGATATAGGTACATGGGCAGCCACGGTGGTGCAGCGATTAGCATTGCCACCTCACAGCAAGAGGTTCTCCGGTTCGATCCTCGGCTGGGGTGCCTTCTGTGTGGAGTCTGCATGTCCTCCCAGTGGTTGCTTGGGTTTTCTCCGGGTACTCCGGTTTCCTCCCACATCCCAAAGACATGCTGTAGGTGGATTGGACATTCTAAATTGACCCTAGGTGTGTGTGTGTGTGCCTTCTGTGGAAGGTTGGGCACCGGGCTGGCAACTCGACACTGTAAAACTCCACAGCCAATCATGAGCGGACAGGTGATCTGCTGTGGTGACCCCTAACCGGGAAAAGCCAGAAGAAGAAGATTTGATATAGGTACATGCCCTAGCATCTGGACTATTCCCAGCCCAAGATGAGCCAAAGACACAATTGAGTTCACCAGCTATATGAATTATATATAATTCATAAAGTTTTGCTACAGCAGAAATCTATTAATATAAAAAAATGCAAAAATATCAGTCAGTAAAAAATACATAAAATATACTGCTCAGTCACAATATCTTGAGCATCAGTGTTTTTTTAATGGACCAGGTGTGCAATAGCTAGTAGCAGAGCACCTGAGTGTTGGCTTAATCAATGAATCCTTACTGACTGGGTCGAAATACACATTTGCATAGACTACTGAGGATAGCAAGTCGCAATCGCGGAGAAATATTATGTCATCATTTACTTCTAAATGGGAGATGGAGAAGAAAAATGGTTGGATTAGATGGTAACGTTTCTATTTTTCTCATGCTTGTACAATAATGGACTTAGTTTATACAAGTTCAAGAGGCATAAAAGATGTAGTGAACTTCTTGCAATTTTTTTAATAGTATCAGGTGAGCTATGTGGTCACCTGACTAATGGAATGGAAGTTTCAGTGCATGTGGTTTATTCCTACAGATATGAACACCAGAGCTTTCAGAGAGTGTGTGTGTGTGTGTGTGTGTGTGTGTGTGTGTGTGTGTGTGTGTGTGTGTGTGTGTGTGTGTGTGTGTGTGTGTGTGTGTGTGTATTGCTTGACCACAATATGTTGGAATCTGTTTACATTGGTTGTGATCAGTCTCTGGAAACCAGTTTAGTCTATTATCATAAAGGCGAGAATATGGTGGGGATGCTTACAAATTTCCTCTATAACCACAACATTTATATGTATTTGGCAAAAGTTCAAGCAAGTTGACTCAGAATTCTCCATTCTTCTGTTCATTCTAGATATGAATGGGGACTTAATTCCATAAGGCATGGGAGATTAAAGGCTGCACTAATAATTTGTTCCCATTATTGTAAACATTACCCTAACAGTGATGTTGTCTTTTTTGAAGCTGTTGACTCCATTCAGATAACTTCATGCCACTTTGAGCTTGCATCCACTGCTATAGTATCAAGGCTTCAGAATAGTAATACCCTGCAGGCTACATTTCATTACACTATCTTGTGACTTGCATAATCCATTCTTTTCAGTTACCTATTCGCTGTCTGACATTAACAATTTGAAACACACACACACATCGCTGTGTTTGCCTGAAGCCCATGCTCTTTTAGCCTATCTAAAGCTCTTTGTAGGTTGTTCTGGTGTTGCTTTACATTGGGCGAGGAACTTCCTTCTCAGTATTTCAAATACCCTTCACATATAGAATTTAGCACTCTGGAATGTGGTTTAGCCGGAATAACTACTCTGGAGCCTTTGACATGTAGATATCTGCTCATTCCTAGCAGTCAACTCACGGTGTGAGGAGCTACGACCATTGTGCCATGTTTTTGTAAATAATCCATACACTTATAATAGTACTGGTCATTCCTGTTTTATTTGTGTATAGCAGTATTTGTCACTGGTTACCATGCAACCATTGAAACAATGGGCTTACTTTTACAATACTGAACTATCAACTCATAGTCAGTCATCAATCCATATTTATTTGTGCATTCTGGCTCAAATGGGTATTTGCTCAAAGTCACATGCTCACTTCTTTGTAGATTAAGATTTATATATTTACCTATTAACAAGTCCTGGGTGGTCCAAGGACAGTGTACCTTGGGGAAAAAAGATCACTGACAGGCATTTTAATACTCATCTCCTTTGTCCGAGGTGTAGTAACCTTTCAGTAAAAATAACACAGTTAGACAGAGTGGAGGACTTCACTCCCCCTGCCTTTGGGTGCAAGGGAGGGCTTCCTTCCCTGCAAATCTATTTTGTTTTTGTCACATATCATTCTGAGAATATAAGTACTCAAACCATAACTTATAAACTGTTGGTCAATGCAAGATATTTTAGAAGTAGGACTCCATAAAGGATCTGACATGTAATATGCATCCAGTAGAGCCATGGTTGCTGGTTCGTCAGGTTCTTCACATGGCAGTCTTGACAATCTGTCAGTATTATTGCATTGCTTTGTTTCCTTTTATTTGTTAGCAAATGACTGCCCTCCCCCCACCCACTTAGAGGGACCACTACTGTAATCTATATGCAATCATTTTGAATAATTATTTTCTTGGGTTGCATGGAACTAGCAACAGAGGCAGCTGATCTGTATACAGTATAAACCATTTGCTGTATAACTACCAGATTAATTTCTTTACTTCTTTTTAGCACCATTAATCACCACTATGCTTTAGCCAGCCTGACTCTGGGGTGCAGAGAGAGAGATGGAGTGCTGTGACACAGGCAGACTCAGTTTTATTAGTGGTCCTAGCACTGAGGGGACCAGGTAAACAGGGAAAGGAGTTTTGGGGTCTGGTCTGCTCAACTCTCCCATTGTGGGGGGGCTTGTACACATTTGAGGAGCACATGAGAAAGTGTAATTTACATTGTGGACACCAGAAAAACTACTCACTGTGCT
Source organism: Protopterus annectens (assembly GCF_019279795.1). Taxonomy (NCBI): domain Eukaryota; kingdom Metazoa; phylum Chordata; order Ceratodontiformes; family Protopteridae; genus Protopterus; species Protopterus annectens. Next base: position 968,446,460 of record NC_056744.1, read on the forward strand.
TCAAGGATGGGGGTGAGACTGTTTGTTGAAAACATTCCATGTGAAAATGAGGGATAGCCAGCATGGAAAGTCCATTGCATTGTTCCATTCCCCTGCTTAAGCCAGATGTGTTCAGGGAGGTAGGGCAACATAATGTAAAAAAAAAAAATCACTGATGGCTGATTAAATGACAGCCCATTTCTGGTTGACCCTCACCCCGGTGATGGGAAACAAATTGTCTGATTGGCTGGGAGGGATGGATGATCGACAGCACAAAAAAAAGTTATGCTTTAGCCACAGACTATTGTAAAGTGTTTGGTTCAATAACTCAATGTATATACATTTTTGATTGTATATCTTTCTTTGGCTGCGGCAGTAATATTAAAATAATGATTTTCAGTGCTTCTGATTGCTATGTCTACCATTAAAATAGTCAGCTTTGACTTTATCTGTCTACTTAATGTTGTTGTGTTGTGTCTTTCGGCTTTTCCCGGTTAGGGGTCGCCACAGCGGAACTCCAGTCCGCTAATGATTGGCAGTGGATTTTTTACATGCCGAGTTGCCAGTCCTGATGCACAACCTTCAACGAAGGCACGCCCATTCATGCATGTCTCCACACAGAAGACGCTCTAACTGGGAATTGAACAGGACAACGTCTTACTGTGAGGCGACAACAATGTGATATTAAAGTGTCTTTCTGTCATCAATGTTACAAATCTCATGCATACTGTTATCTCCAAATTTACTAGATATAATCTGTTCTTCAGTTACTGTTTGATTAAAACTGAATACCATATATTTAAACATCTTTTGACTACCTCCATTTAACTTGTAGTCATTATAGTTTTGTTGCCTATGCATTGTAATGTTTTAGATTGTATTTATTGACACTACTATACATATTCCAAAACACCCAAAAAGCAAATGTCAACTCACAAATGTATAAAAAAGCCCAAACGAAGGAAACACGCTCCAATAATAAGTCGAGTAAAGTAAAAACAACGGTTAGATTTTATTCCAGAATTTCCATACGGTAAGCGCTTTCACAATAACATAGTATTGCTTCATCAGACCAAAAATAACAACAGATAAATGTCCTTAAATAACAATTCAAAATTTTCAAGCAGCCATTCAGAAACAGGCAAGTCGAACATCAATTACAATTTAAAGACAAAGGCATTCTAATTCAAAATTTAAAACCTAAATACACAAATTCATTTAAACTAAACCACATGACATCAAGCTTCAATTAAATACCCATACAACATATTAAATATATGTATATAAAAATATTTAGAAGCCCAAATTAAAATAAAAATAAAAGTAAATATTTAATAACAAATAAAACATATATATGTATATATAATAAAGGTTGAATTTGCATATGTCTATATCAATGCATTATACATAAACATAAATCTAAATGCAAATCTAGAATGACTTACATATATATATATATGTAAAATGTATATATAACATATACTTGACATAAAATAATGACTAGTGATGATGTGAACCTTTCTTACATTTGTTAACCCTTCTAGATTTCAAAACGGGTTTCAGGGGGACGCTGTCATTTAGACCATGTCCCCTATGAGAACCTAATCTTAGAATCCATTGTAATTCTAAAGTTTCTGTTCTGTTTACTATGTCACCCATTCTAGTATTCTCTTCTGCCACTTGTAATACTTGAAATAAAAATGTATGTTGTGGTCCTTCCTTTAGGGTGTGCTTGGCTAAAGCACTATATTCCAGACCTTTGTTAGTACCATATATGTGGTCTCTAATACGCTCTCGGATGTCTGTTTGTTTTACCTATATAAAATTTAAAACAACATACACAATGTGCACAATATATTACATTTTTAGTATCACAATTAGCTTGGGTTCTTAATTCCCATAATATTCTCGTCTCTGGATGTCTGAAAAATCTGGACTCATCAATGTATTGACAATGAGCGCATTTCCTACACTTGCGTGTCCCCTGTAAGATGCTCGAATAAGAGCGTGTTATATTATCATTTCCATTGCATAAAAGCTGTTTCAAATTCTTCTTATTTTTGTATATAAAAGTTGGCTGATGCCCCACGATAGCTGTAGTATCAGGGTCTGTAAGTAATATAGACCAATTCCACTTAATAATATGTTGAATGTTGGAAATATTTTGAGTATACGTGAGAACTAAAGGTACATGATCTAATACAGATGATTCCATTTTCCTATGTCTGGGCTGATCACTATATTAAGGATACGCTCGGTCCAGTCTCTCATTGGTCACCTCTCTACAAACCTGAGTTACCTCATCTTTACCATAACCTCTACTCTCAAATTCAACTGCCATTTGAGTCAAACACGATGTAAAATCATGTTCATCACAAGATAACCGGGATATCCTAAAGGCTTGGCTCTTCATTACCCTATGAAAGGTAAATTTCGGATGCATGCTGTGTCGATGCAAATATGCTGGACAATAGCACGCCTTCCTGTATAGTTTAGTAGACATCAAATTGCCCATTTTTACCACTAGAACATCTAAGAATTCCATAGAATTTGTAAAACATTTCATAGTGAATTTCAGGAACTTACTAGTAGTGTTCAAGTAATTATGGAATTCTATTAAAGCATCCTCATCTCCCTCCCAAATGAGAAAGAGGTCATCAACAAAATGTTGATAAAATCCAATATATGGATTCTGCTTGTTAGATATGAAATGTTATTCCCATTCGGCCATGACAATATTGGCATATGTGTTTACAAATGTAAGAAAGGTTCACATCATCACTAGTCATTATTTTATGTCAAGTATATGTTATATATACATTTTACATATATATGTAAGTCGTTCTAGATTTGCATTTAGGTTTATGTTTATGTATAATGCATTGATATAGGCATATGCAAATTTAACCCTTATTATATATTCATATATATGTTTTATTTGTTATTAAATATTTACTTTTATTTTAATTTGGGCTTCTAAATATTTTTATATACATATATTTAATATGTTGTATGGGTATTTAATTGAAGCTTGATGTTATGTGGTTTACTTTAAATGAATTTGTGTATTTAGGTTTTGAATTATGAATTAAAATGCCTTTGTCTTTAAATTGTAATTGATGTTTGACTTGCCTGTTTGTGAATGGCTGCTTGAAATTTTTGAATTGTTATTTAAGGACATTTATCTGTTGTTACTTTTGGTCTGATGAAGCAATACTATGTTATTGTGAAAGTGCTTACCGTTTCAAAATTCTGGAATAAAATCTAACCGTTGGTTTTACTTTACTCGACTTATTATTGGAGCGTGTTTCCTTCGTTTGGGCTTTTTTATACTACTATATATATAATGAGTATTGTTCATCCATGTTTTATTTGCATTGTAATTGTATTTATTGACACTACCAAGTATGAGTATTGTGCATTCATATTTTAAAGTTGCAATAGTACACTCAAACTACCTTTCCATGTGGGTTGAATCCCCAAAACACCACTATGTTTTTACATAATTTCCTTTCTTTTTCCTTAAAATGTTGCATCTTCCCTACTGACATCACTTTAAGATGCTATCCCTTTTTCTTTTCTTTTTGTTAAATATTGTCTTATATATATTTTTTTTTTTTACTTAAGGAGTTCAACAATTGTATCTTATATGAGTAGATGGAATACACAAATTTCATTACTTACTTACTACTCTGCTAGGGACTGACCCCTACTATGAGAATTTTATGTCCACCATCACACTCATAAACTTTAAATGAGAAGCAGATTTACATTATTGTTTATTATGTTACTTTCTATATCAATTTCTAACAGCGTTTAGGCACAGTCCAGCTGTTTACCTTAACTATGTTATTGTTCTCCTTTCACCGCTTTAATTTCTTTCCAGTATGTCAGTAATACATTATAGCCGCAATTCATGTAATTTCCATATTATTCTGCTTACTATGTTTTCTATTATTTTTAGCCTTCCAGAAGGAAAAGGTTTAAAAATTGCCTTCACAAATATATGTAGTATTCACAACAAATGCTTAGCCTTTGAAGCCAAACTTCAATCAGAGTAACTGATCATGGCCTTCCTGAAAACAATGGAGGGGATAAATGTTCTCCAAACACCAAAGCTCTACAACAAGACAATCATAAGGCCTTCTTTAGCTATGTTATTTAATCTTAGCCTCACGGATCATAATGGAACTCAGACAGTCACCAAGGCCATTGATGAGGAAAGGCAGTCCATACAGCCTACCTTGACCTGCTTGAATGTAAACCCATACATACAAAGTTTGCAGATGAATAGGTGGCAATCCACTGAGCACAGAAGAAGTCATCAAGTAGTTAGTTCACATCTAGATCAAGGGAGTCAATGTATCTGACCAGACACTTAAACCTTGACACTGTTATTAATAGAACATGCTGGATGGCCTTGTTCAAGAGGAATCTTGACCAATGGATGCAGATAGCCTAGTATGAACCTATGAACCTATGAACCTATGAAGGAATAACTGAATTTTGGTTTTAAAACAGAAGTTATTATTCCACTCTCTAGAACCAAGTAATTCAAAAATCTGCACACAGACTGATGGTGGGGAATTGCAGACTTATAGGTTCATAGGTTCATAGGTGCTTACTAGGCTAATGGCCCTGGAGCCTTTACAAGCTTAGCCCATAGAAGTGCTCTGGCATTGTGCCGCCCAATGTCAGTTCCCATTGCCTCTATCAAGTAGAGGCCACTGGAGTGATCCTCAGGTTGAACTTTCTATTTCCCATCCACTCATCAAGATTTCTCTTGAAGATGGCCAGTGAGGTCCTCTGCTTGACATGTATGGGAAGTCTATTCCAGTGCATGGGCAGTCTCTTGGTAATGAACCTGTCACTCCAGCATGTTCTGTTGATTGTGGTAATGAGGTTGCTGTCTCTGGAGCATGTGGTGCAAAGGGATTGGGATTTCTTTAGATGCAGCATTTCTAACAGAGCTGGGTCAGACATGGCTTTGTAAGTCAAGCAGAGATCGCCTCTTAGTAGACAATATGAGACAGAAAAAAGCTGGAGTTTTTTGAGTCTGTTAATGTAGGACATGTGTTTTAAGGCCTAGGATCCTCTTCATGAAGTACTTTTGTGGCCACTCCAGCTGTTGCAGGTGTCTAGTGAGGTACAAGCCAAATGGGGCATTATACTCTATGATTGGTCTAATGAGGGAAGAGTAGAGAGAAATGATGACCTCTTTCTTCCTGGATGCAAAACCCTTGGTAATGAGATATGCCACATAGAAGGACTTTCTGACCACAGTGGCAATGTGGTGGTCGAAGGAGAGGTTGCTGTCAACTTGTGTCCCCAGATCTCTTATAACTCCTTCAGTGTTCAGTGCACTCCCAATGATGTGGAAATTAGTGGGAACTGAGTTTTTCCCAGAGGGGATGATGATGCATTTTTGGCATTAAGCTTAAGGCCATGGTTTTGACACCAGTCATTGATCTCAGTGAGGCCTTTCTGTAGGAAGTCTGCATCACTTTGGGAGTTAATAATGGCTCCCAGCTTGCAGTCGTCTGTGAACTTGGTCAGCCAGAGTCCCTCTGTGTTGGCCTGGACTTCAGAGAAGTAGATGCCAAACAGGAGATGACCCACGACCGATCCCTGTGGAACTCCACTCGTGACTGGTCGGCAGTCTGACTTGGAGTCCACTACTTTCACACTGTGGTTCTATCTGTGAGCCAATTTGCAACCCACCTAATGATATAGGAGTTGATGCCTAGTTTGGTAAGTTTATCAGTAATTCCTGAGTGAGGAATGGTATCAAAGGCCTTGGCCAGATTGAGGTAGGCTGTATGAACTGCCTTACCCTCATTCACAGCTCTGGTGACTGACTCAAAGAAGTCAACCAGGTTGAGCAGGCATGATCTACCTTTTACAAAACCAAATTGTGTGGGATCTAGAGTTTGAAGATTCCCTATATCCTTGTTAATTAGGTCCACAATTATGTGCTCCATAGCCTTACATATCAAACTCATCAGGCTAATGCGGTGATAATTTCCAGGGTCTGTAGTTGCTCCTCCTTTATGGAGAGGAATGACTGTAGCAGTGTGCATTCGGAACGGACAAAACCTGAAGTGAGGCTGTGAGTGAACAGGGCACACAGATGTGGTGCCAGTTCACTTTGTAATTCATGTAGAATATAGCCTGTGATATTGTTGGGTCCCATGGAAGCTGTATTCTTAGCCTTGGACAATGCAGCTTTAACCTGTGCTGCAGTAATGCTGGGTGCCTGGCATTCTTCTGGTATTGAGATTGGTCCTGGAGGGGGGAGAAGGATAAAGTTGGCACTGAATCTGTCAGCCAGTATGTTGGCAATACCTACTGGCTCAGTATAGGAGATACCATTGTGCAGTAACTCAGAGAAAATCTGAGTATTGCTGTGGAGATTCTTGATATAACTATAGAAGACTTTGTGGTTGTTTTTAGTGTCTGTCGAAATTCTGCCTTCATAGCTGGCTTTGGAGGGTTTGATGAGGGATCTCAACTTTTTGCTGAGTCTAATAAGGGAATTTTTCCAGTCTTAGGACTTCACCTTTATCTGCAACAGTTTCTTCCTTCTGTTGTAGAGTTTATTAATGTCAGGGAACCACCAGATTGGCTTCCTTTTTTTGGAGGAGAGCATCTTGGTTCTGTTGGGTATGGCTAGTTCTGTGCATTTACGTGCATGTTCGTACAGTGCATTGGTGTTTGATTCGGCAGTCATGCATCTATTTTCCTTTGGCATGGGTTACGTGAAGTTAGCCACCTCTGTTTTTAGGAGTGCAAAGTCAGCTTTGGAGAAGTTTTTCATAGTGGATACCTTTGCGGGGGGTGTGGGTGAGATGTAGATTTCCATGGTGATTAGTTTGTGGTTGGATCTAACCATGGAGGAATTGACTATTGGTGTAGAGCAATGGTCCCTCATGTTAGTATTCAGGTCAAAGATGTTGCTTCCTCTAGTGGGGGGGGGGGGGGTAAGAATGAGCTGCTCCAGGGCATTGGAATTGATGAATTCCAGGAAGTGTTGAGCCAGTGCATTGGTCCATGAGTAGTTTTCCCAGTTGATGGAGGGGTAGTTGAAGTCACCTAGTATGAGAGTGCTGGGCTTGATCTTAATAGTTTCCAGGGTGCTTAGGGATGTGGAGTGAGAGTCTTGGGACATGATTAGGAACCTATAGAAGGCTATAACCTGAATCGCCATATTACCCAATGTTAGTTGTACCTGGAGTATCTCAGATGCATTATGCTGGGGTACTAGTCTGGAGGTGTGCATATCCTTTATGAATATGGAGACACCACCACATTTGGAGCTTTGGTCCAATTTCTGGGGCCGAAAGGTGGGGAATGAGTTATAGCCTGGTAGTGCAGGGGTGCTTTCTGCTGCTTTAAACCAGGTCTCAGTTACAGCACAAATGACAAAGTTCTCCATTTTGAGGAGTGCTTCAAGTGAGTGCATCTTGAGATTTAGACTTCTAGCATTGACCATCAGACTCTAAACTAACCATAAAATAGAAAACTTATACACAGCTACTGAAAATTACATGACCATTTAATAAAAACATCATATGAAATACATAAAGAACTGCAAAACTAGAAAAAACATACAATACCTTTCAAGCACTTATCAATATGCACAGAAAAATTTTTGTTTGAGAACACATTTAAAATTTGAATGATCATAAAGACCTTTCTCAGCTGTGGGATTCAAGAGCAGCTGGTATAATTTCATATGTTTTTTTACTCCAAAGGTGATGGTGGACCAAAGCATCTCATTTGGAGTAAAAAAAAAGTATATGGAATAATAACCGAACAGTCATTAGTCTTCAAGAACATCCTAGAAGGTTATTTTCTCAAGGAGCATTTGTAGTTCCTTGCTTGCTACAGCTTTCTGTCAAGGTAGAATATCAGTGGTACAAATGGGGTTAAAGAGAGAGGAAGAGGATGTGACAAGATAGCCTTTGCCTAACATGTCCCTTACCAAGGAGGATGAGGGCCTGAATGGAGTAGGACATGCCTTTAAATGGAGGGTGAAGGAGCTTGTTAAGGCAAGGGAGGGTAGAACTGCCAACAGCTCAAAGTCAAAATACTAAACATGCTTAAAACTTTAAACACAATACAGTAGATATGAGAAATTATTAAAAACATGGCAGAAGTACAACTTAAGTGTGGAATAAAATACCAGCTCATTAGAGATCATAAGCAAGATGGAAAAGGTGGGTTTCAAGACACCTCTTAAAGCTGAACAGTGTGAAAAAGACCTGTAGCCACTAGGTAGGGGGTTTTCAATGGCAAGGCACCTTGGAGAAGAAAAAACACAACAGCCATCTCAATCTGTCGACAGACATTTATTAAAAAAAAAAAAAAAACAACAACAACTGTTCATGAACATCAGAGGTAAGTTTTGTGGGGTTTTTTTTTGTTTTTTGTTTTTGCAGGGTGGCAAGCATGCCATGGTGAGGCACCCTTACCCCTCACTTATATATACCTAGACCAAGGTCACATGACAGTGGGACAGTGGGGAAGACAGATAATTCAACTGTAGTGAAAAATTCTTTTGGTAATACTTCTTTAATCTGCCAACATTTGAACAAATGACTGTTGATCAGCTATCATTTCCCAGGCATTATTCTTAGTATGAAGACACATTAACAGCACAATGATTGCTTCCTGATTTAATGTCGCTGACCATGAGTCTAAATGGGTAGCTTATAAATGCCCTGTGGGGAATGCACTCAAAAGGAGGATTAATTTACTCAAGTAGCTTTCTCTCTCTTACCACTCAACTTGCACTAAGTGTAGAACTCAAAACCATTTTAGGTAAACTTACCTGCAGTAATTCATTACTGCTTAGCTACCTTAATCTCCATTGAGAATCCATTGCCAACTTCCTCCCATTTTCTACTCTAGCTGATCTTGGCTTCCATTAACTGGCAACTGAGACAGCAGTTTCCAGCTGTATAACAGGTATTCATTCATACCTTCACTGGTTTTGTAAGAACCTTTCAGATTCTTAACCCGTTCAATTGACTATTCAGATTTCAGTAACCATTTCACAGCATGGGCTATCTTTTTTCTGTTAAGAAACATCACCCATGACCTAAAACCATTGCATAATGTGTCTTCAAACAAAAGCTGGAATCATAATTTTGGTTCAAGCTGGCAGCTAAAGACTCATCGTCTGTAACCATGCAGACTGACTGAAATACTGCATTGTAGTATTTCTTTAACATTCTCCAGCAATTACAGGAAAAGTGATTCCTACCAAAACAAGGAGAGTTAAGGTTAACCCCCCCATTCCCTGTATATTATAGGAGAAGAGGGCCAAAGGTGAATGTAAACTAGCCTGGGATTGGTATAACAATATTTGTCACCATGATAGCTACAAACATTATGCCTTTCTCAGAAAGTAAAGAAAATGTCTTTCAATTAAGGTAAAAGCAGATTACCAGAGAAGTGGCAAGAAGCCCGTGCTTATAATCCCAGTGTATCTTTGAAAGCAATCAAAAACATCTAAGAGGTCAGTAACAAGTGATTCCAGTTCATTTGGAGTGAAGGGACATTCCGTCTAGAAACATTTCTCTTTGCACTCATAGCTCATCAACAACTTCCTCCACCTCCCTCCAAGGATGTAGAATCAATGCTCGTTTTGTTTTTGGCTTTGATTCAGATGTTGTGTTTACAGTAGTTCCATTAGCAAAAATGAATCAATAAGTTAAAGAAGTTAACAGCGATGGTAGGGAAGACCCTAATGATCTGTTCTCTTACATTTGACATTTCCCATGACTCTTTCTTCACCACTTCAAGACACATAAGTACTTTACTCTCCACTTGTGTTCCATGACCATAGAAAAACAGCTGATATTATTCCTAAACATTCCCACCAATCTTAGCACTGACTGCTTCAGACAGATTTCACTTCGATCTCCTCTTGCCAAAATAGTAGAGAAGGAAACAGCCTCTTAGCTACAGTCCCATGTGGAACCCTGTGGCCTTCTAATAAGTCATTGGTGGGGAGTCAGAAGAACATGGCACCAATATGGCTCTTATCTTTCTAGCAGATGTTCTTTACCATGCAATGGACATTGTAAATCTTAATGGGGCAATCGTCATTGGTCTGTTGGTCATCCGTCATTGGTCTGTTGGTAACTACATCTTATCAAGGAACTCTCACTTATGACCACATCTCTATTTCCTTAAGTTAGTTCTCAGTTCATCAGCACAGCAGATTCTTTCAAATCTCTTTTGCCCATGCTCAGTCTTCTGCTCATACAGTTTTATCAGGAGTTCTTAAAGGCTCAGTCATTGGGCCATTATTATTTTCCATCTACATCAACATCCTTACTGAGGGTTAGAATGGAGAGATGATAACTCAGCAAGGAAAGGAGATTATTATTGCTGAAATTGAATTCATCCTCCAGTCTTAGTGAGTACATTTATGAGGTGGACCCTGTTTTTCACAGGGCCCCCCTGTTGTAGAAGGAAGTAGCAGTCCACAAAAATCACAACAATTGATTGGCCAAAGAAGAGCCATAAAGACAAAAGAGTGGACTATTGAGGATAAGAAAGACATTAAGTATCATTTCTATTATGTAAACAAAACAAGAATTTCCAGACACAAGATATACAAAACAATTACGAGAGAAATTAGAGAAAAGAAAAATACTTCTGCAGGAAAATCTGTCAGAAGCTTCAAATAAAAATTTGTGTTCATTAATACAACATATATTTGAAAAACAGTATATAGATCAAGAAACTTTGATCTGTTTGAAAAAAGAAGCATCTGAGGAACAGTAAAAATATAAGCAACAAAACCTAGAGATATTTGAAAAATATAAAAAAGAAATATGGACATGGGAGAGAAAGACTGATTTGATACGGTGCAATATTTATACAAAGGAGAAAGCCAAGTTAACTTAAATAGAGAAGGCAGCCACAAAGATATTCAAAGAGAAATACAGGCAAAGGCATCCCGGTATGAAAAATTTTACAATAAAAAAATTAATATCACAAAGATGGAATGCGGAAAAGAAGATTAGTAAAACAGAAGTTAAACAAATAGAAGGTGGAGTTATGGAGTGCCTGCTAAGTGAAGGATTAAATATAGAAGGTCTAACACAGACTGCATCACAGCATGATGGAGTGAGTCCCCAGAGTAAAAAGAAGCAGGAAGATCAGGAGACATCTGAAGAAGAAATATGGACATGGGAAAGGAAAAGAGATTTAATATGGTATAATATTTATGCAAAGGAAAAAGCAAAATAAACCAATACAAAAAGAGCAGCAGCAAAGATATTTGAAGACAAATACAGGAAAAGGAATCTGAATATGGAAAACTTTACAATACAAAAAATAAGACTAAAATGAAAAGTAGAAAACCAGATTAGGAATAGAGACGTCAAAGAAATAGAAATTGAGGTTGAGTACAGTACCTGCAAAGTGAAGGATTCAGTGCAGGAAATCTAATTCAGAAAGCACCACAACAGGATAAAGCAATGGCTATCCAAATTAAGTGGAAACAAGTGGAACAGGAAGCAATTGGTCAGGTGCCATATCAAGATATTTTGGAGCCTTCCAGAGGAAACCAGTATAAACGTTCACTTGAAGCTAGACAGCAAGGAAAGGAACAGGAAACTTTGATGCAGTCAATGTTGAGGAGTGATTGGCCAGTGAGTTCCCATATGACAGAGTAACAGATGGCACAGGATGAAATTGAAGAGAAGGTGCCACAAGAAGATGCTATAGAACTTTATACAGAATGCCCGCAGGAAACAGAAAACAAGGGATGTGCCCACAGTTTCGAAGAAAATGAGCTAAGAAAAGAGTTGCTTGATTTAATGGACATGGCTAGATATATTAAAATCAATGAGAGAAATAGGCTGCAGAAGGTCAATAAAAACTAAAAAGTTAGAAATTTGATAAAACAAATGAATGCAGTAATTAGGACTGTCCATAGAGATCCATGTGATATAACAGAAGTAAACAGGATATATAATTGTGCTGCTAAATTAATAACTGATAAAGTTCTACCACACGAACACAGGGTAGTGAGGGAGAGAAGGGAGAAATCCAATACCATCATGGAAGTACTGAATAGAGAAAACTATAAAGCAATTAAAACAATAAGTGTCACTGTTAGAAGATTATAGAAGAGGGAATAGATCAACAAAAATACTAAGAAAGATCGATGTAATTAAAGCAATGCACAGTATCAGAACAGACCAGGATCTATCATGCACTATCGCAAATAACAAACTAAAAATTTCAGTACAGGCAGAAAAACTTAGAAGATACATAGGTAAATATAAGGGAAAAGTACAAAATAAGCAATGTATTGATGACCCAAAAAAGTTTTATAGAGAATTAGGAAATAAGTTAAAAGGAATTGAAAGACCGCCAAAAAAAAGAGGAAGTAGATACATTTTGGAGAAGTATCTATGAAGATCCTGTGGAACAGAACAAAGATGCGAAATTGATAGAAGAAGTAAAAAAAAGAATAAGAAGTTTAAAGGTACAGGATATGAAATGGGATGAAGTAACAGCCAGAGAGATTGAAACAAAGTTAAGAAAAGCCTCTAACTGGAAAACCCCAGGGCCAGATGCAGTACCTAACTTTTGGTTAAAAGTACTAACATCTTTGCACGAGGATAAGAACTATTCATATGCACACCCTGAACAGACACCACACTGGCTGACAACAGGCAAAACAATGCTCTTACTTAAGAGTGAACCTGCAAGCTACCCTAAAAATTATAGACCAATAATTTGCCTTCCAACGACATATAAACTATATACGGGCATTGACGCCGACAGAGTTTACAATCATTTAGAAGAAAACTCAATTATGGCAGTAGAACAAAAGGGCAATAAAAGAAAGTCATATGGAACAATGGATCATTTGTTGTTAAATAAAGTTATAATGGAGAACTGTAAAAAAGGGAAGAATCTAAGTATGGCATGGATTGACTACAAAAAAGCATTTGATAATATTCCACATTCATGGATAAAAGAGTGCTTAAAATGTATAAGATACACCCTACACTGACTGACTACATTACAGTAACCATGAAACAATGGCAGACCACTTTGCAATTAAGTCATGATGTTTGTGTCTTTCGGCTTTTTCCCGGTTAGCGGTCGCCACAGAGGAACTCCGGTCCGCTAATGATTGGCAGAAGATTTTTACATACCGAGTTGCCAGCTCTGACGCACAACCTTCAACGAAGGAACACCCATTCACGCATGTCTCCACACAGAAGACGCTCTAGCTGAGAATCGAACCGAACAGCGTCTTACTGTGAGGTGACAACGCTACCGCAGCACCACTACCGCAGTCGCAATTAAGCCATGATAAAGGATGGATTATTATTCTAGGGAAAAAATTCAAAGGGGGATATTCCAGGGTGACCCTCTGTCACTGTTGCAATTCTGCCTTGCCATTAACCCATTAATCTGTTTACTTAACAGCTTAGGCCATGGCTACAATTTGGCTCCTAGAAAACAATAAAGTCTAATGACTTCTCATCTTCTCTTTGCCGATGATTTAAAACTGCATAGCTCATCAGATGAGGAACTGAACGCACAGCTGCAGGTTGTCAAAACTTTTTCAGATGATATTAGAATGTCATTTGGTCTTGATAAATGTGCAAAAGCAGGAAAACTGCAGCACCAGGAAAACATCAGTTTTGGACAAGAATGTGATATAAAAGAACTTGAGCAAGAGGGGGTATATAAATACTTGGGAACTGATGAAAGATCAGCAATAAAATATGAACAAAAGTGAATAAAACTCAAGCAAGGAATACTTTAGAAGACTTAAATTAATCCTGACAATAGCATTGACAGCTAGGAACAAGATCCAAGCTATAAACCAATTTGATCTTCTTGTCCAAACTTACAGTTTTGGAGTGATTGACTGTCCCCAAAAAGTGTTTGATAAATTAGATATTAAAACAAGAAGGATGCTTCATGCTCACCAAATGATTTATAAAAATCAGTGTATACCAGGATTATATATTCCTTGTTCTGAAGGAGGGATGGGCCTCCTTGAAATTGATTACATGTAGAGATCTGCAATCATGTGACTCCACACATATCTACTGACCTCACAAGATCCAAATGTTTTGAAAGTTTTGAAACATGAGGAGAATAAATCTAAGATGACTTCTCTGCTTAATTTAGCAGAAGCATATCAACATCAAACAGGAATGGAAATCAAACCATACGTAGATAAAAACATGGCAGCAACTGAATGTGCCAAAAAACAAAAGAAAGAATATAAGGTGAAAGACCAAATGAGAAGGCAAGAAATGTAGAAAAAGCATAAATATAGTTGCAAGTATAGAAAACTTCTGGTAGAACCTCATGTTGATCAAGAATGAATGCAGGAATGGTTAAGGGGAGGCAAATTCAAACCAAGAAATGAAAGGTTAATATTGGCAGCCCAAGATAGTGGGCTATGTACACACTGGTTTAGAAAGTCCGTTGAACATGTGGGAGAAATAGACAAATGTGGGTTTTGTAAAAGTGAATTGGAAACAGTCACACACCTTGTTGCTGGTTGCGACACATTAATGGCAACAGGACTGTATACTGAAAGGCATAATAATGTGGCGAGACTGTTGCACTGGGGATTGTGCAAACATTATGGTAACGAAGTGGCTGAAAAACACTTGAAACGAGCTACAAAGCATCATAGAAAATTATGAAGTTTATATCACATGGGATCACCCATTACCAACAGTTCAAAAGATAGATGCTAGAAAACTGTATATAATGGTCCAAGAAAAGAACCCAAAAGTAGCATTGATCATTGAAATCACCACACCCAGTGACTACAGTGTCTTGTGTACAGAGAGACACAAGGTCGTAAAATACCAGGATCTGCAGGCACAAATGAGAGCAATGTGGAAGAAAGATACCCAGACAGTTACAATATTAGTAGGAGCAACGGGTCTTATAAAAAAGAATCTACAATCGTATTTAGATATGTTACCAATCCATGTAACTCCATACGAATTGCAGAAGGAGTCATCACTGGGTACATTGCGGATGTTCCGAAGAGCACTTTTGGTTGACATTAAAGAGTGAAACAATACTAATTTCATGAACTTTAATCGTACTTTGACTTAGGAATGGGGTCCATTCCCATCATGGTATTAGAAAGCCAAAAGATTTGGAGAAATTAGAAAAAGGGTCAGAATAGAGAGATGATAACTTAGCAAGGAAAGGAGAGTATTTTTGCTGAAATTGAATTCATCCTCAAGTCTTGGTGAGTACCTTTGCAAGGTGGACCCTGTTTTTCACAAAATCTCACCAAGACGACACTGATATATAGACTGTATTTATATAGCATACATCATGGACAGAAGTAGGTTAAAAATTAAAAAAGAGAGCTGGGTGCACAAGACCCAGGATAAAAATGTGCCCAATCCTGGTAGGCACACTGGTGCCAGGACTGGAAAAGATGACAGTGTAGAATCCTCATAATACGGAAACATTCCTACAACGGGGCTAGGCCAGGCCCAGTGGGAGGATGGCCCACCTATTTTAGAAGGAAGTAGTAGTCCACAAACATCACAAAAACTGATAGACCAAAGAAGAGCCATAAAAAAGAAAACGTGGACTATTGAGAATAAGAAAGAAATTATGTATTGTTTCTATTATGCAAAAAGTCCAGAATTTCCAGACACAAGATATACAAAATGATTAAGACAGAAATTAGAGGAAAGAAAATACTTCCACAGGAAAAACTGTCAGAAGCTTCAAATGAAAATTTGTGTTTATTAATACAAGAGATTTGTGAAAAACAGAATATAGATCTAGAAGCTTTGATTTGTCTGGAAAAAGAAGCATCTGAGGAAGTGTGAAAATATAAACAAAACCCGGAGATATTTGAAATGTATAAAAAAGAAATATGGATATGGGAAAAAAAGAGAGCGAGGTTTCATATGGTGCAATATTTATCAAAGGAGAAAGCCAAATTAATCAATATAAAAAAGGTAGCCCAGAAGATATTCAAAGAGAAATACAGGAAAAGGCAGCCGGATATGGAAAGTTTCACAATAAAAAAAAAATAATATCACAAAGATAGAACATAGAAAAGAAGATTAGTAAAGTAGAAGTAAAAAAACAGAAGTTGAAATACGAAGTGAAGGATTTGATGTGGAAAATCTAACACAGGTTAAATCACAGCATGATGGAATGAGTCCCCAAAGTAAGGAGAAATGAGAAGATCAGGAGACATCCGGAGAAGAAATATGGACATGGGAAAGGAAAAGAGATTTAATATGGTGTAATATTTATGCCAAGGAGAAAGCAAAACTAACCAATACAAAAAAAGCAGCACCAAAGATATTTGAAGAGAAATACAGGCAAAGGAATCCAGACATGGAAAACTTTACAATACAAAAAAATAAGAAGACAAAGTGGAAAAGTAGAAAAGGTGATTAGTAATGGAAAAGTTAAAGAAATAGAAACTGAGATTATGGAGTACCCGCGAAGTGAAGGATTCAGTGTAGAAAATTTAATTCAGAAAGCACCACAACAGGATAGAGCAATGGATATCCAAATTAAGGGGAAACCAGTGGAACATGAAGCAATTGGTCAGGTACCATATGGAGATATTTTGGAGCCTTCCACCCTAAACCAGTATAAATGTTCACTTGAAGTTAGACAGCAAGGGAAGGAACAAGAAACTGTGGAAACTCTGATGCAGTCAGTGTTGAGGAGTGATAGGCCAGTGAGTTCCCATATGACAGAGCAATGGATGTCACTGGATGAAATTGAAGAGAATGTGCCACAGGAAGATGCTATAGAATTTTCTATAGAATGCCCGCAGGAAGTGGAAAATAAAGGATGTGCCCTCAGTTTGGAAGAAAATGAGCTAAGAGAAGAGTTGCTTAATTTAATAGACATAGATATATTAAGATCAATGAAAGAAATAGACTGCAGATGGTCAATAAAACCCAAAAAGTCAGAAGTCTGATAAAACAAATGAACACAGTAATTAGGACTGTCCATAGAGATCCATGCGATATAACAGAAGTAAACAGGATATATTACTGTGCAGCTAAATTAATAATTGATAAATTTCTACACAAGAATACAGGGTAGTGAGGGAAAGGAAGGGGAGAAATTGAATACCATCATGAAAGTATCGAATAGAGAAAATTATAAAGCAGTTAAGACAAGAAGTGTCATTGTCAGAAGAATATAGAAGAGAGAATAAATCAACAAAAATACTAAAAAAGATAGATGTGATAAAAGGAATGCCCAGTATTAGAACAGACCATAATCTGTCATGCATTATTGCAAATAACAAGTTAAAACTTTCAGAACAGGCAGAAAAACTTAGAGGATACAAAGGAAAATATAAAGGAAAAGTGCAAAATAAGCAATTTATTGATGAAGCAACTGAGAAACAAGGTAAAAGGAAGAAAAGAAGAAAGATATACATTTTGGAGAAGTATGTTTAAAGAGCCTGTGGAACATAACAAATATACTAAATGGATAGAAGAATGGAGAATGGAGAAAGAATAAGAAGTTTAAAGGTAGAGGATATGAAATGGGATGAAGTAACAGCTAGAGAGATTGAAAAAAAGTTAAGAAAAGCCTCAAATTGGAAAAACCCAGGCCCAGATTCAGTACCTAACTTTTGGTTAAAAGTATCAACATCTTTGCACGAAGATTTAGCCATGAGTAAGAACTATTTATATGCGTACCCCAAACAGACACCAACCTGGATAACAACAGGAAAAACAATGCTCCTACTTAAGAGTGAACCTGCAAGCTACCCTAAAAATTATAGACCAATAACTTGCCTTATGACAATGTATAAACTATAAATAGGAATTGATGCTGATGGAGGTTATAATCGTTTAGACGTTAACTCAATTATGGCAGCAGAACAAAACGGCAATAAAAGAAAATCATATGGAACAAAGGATTATTTGTTGTTAAATAAAGTCATAGTGGAGAACTGTAAAAAGGGGAAGAATCTAAGTATGGCATGGATTGACTACAAAAAAGCATTTGATAGTATCCCACATTCATGAATAAAACAGTGCTTAAAAATGTATAAGATACACCCTACACTGATCGACTACATTACAATGACCATATAACATTGGCAGACCACTTTGCAATTAAGCCATGATAAAGGACAAATTATTATCCCAGGGATAAAAATTCAAAGGGGGATATTCCAGGGTGACTCTCTGTCACAGTTGCTATTCTGTCTTGCCGTTAACCGATTAAGCTGTTTACTTAACAGCTTAGGCCATGGCTATAATTTGGCTCCTAGAAAACAACAAAGTGTAAAGACTTCTCGTCTTCTCTTTGTTGATGATTTAAAACTGTATAGATGATCAGACGAGGAACTGAAAGCACAACTGCAGGTTGTTAAAAATTTTCAGATGATATAAGAATATGATTTGGTCTTGATAAATGTGCAAAAGCAACCTTTAAAGCAGGAAAACTGCAGCACCAGGAAAACATCAGTTTGGGACAAGAATGTGATATAAAAGAACTTGAGCAAGAGGGAGTGCATAAATATTTGGGAACCTATGAAGGATCAACAATAAAACATGAACAAATGCAAATACAATTTAGTAAGGAATACTTTACAAGTCTTAAATTAATCCTGAAAACAGTGTTGACATCTAGGAATAAAATCCAAGCTATAAACCAATTTGCTCTTCCTGTCCTAATTTACAGTTTTGGAGTGACTGACTGGCCCCAAAGCATGTTGGATAGATTAGATAGGAAAACAAGAAAGTTGCTTCATGTTCACCAAATGATTTATAAAAATCAGTGTATACCAAGATTATATATCCCCCGTTCAGAAGGAGTGATGGACCTCCTTGAAATTGATTACATGTATAGATCTGCTGCAACATGGGACTCCACACATATCTGATGACCTCACAAGACCCAAATGTAATGAAAGTTTTGAAACATGAGGAGAATAAATCTAAAATGACTTCTCTGCTTAAGCAGAGGCATATCAGCATCAAGCAGGAATGGAAATCAAACCAGAAGTAGATAAAAATCAGGCAGCAACTGAATGTGTCAAAAAACAAAAGAAAAAATATAAGGTGAAGAATCAGATGAGAAGGCAAGAAATGTGGAAAATGCATAAATATAGTTGCAAATATAGAAAACTTCTGGAAGAATCTTATGTTGATCAGTAGCAAACAAAGAAATGATTAAAGAGAGGCAAATCCAAACCAAGAGATGAAAGGTTAATGTTGATGGCCCAAGATAGTGAGCTACGTACATGCTGGTTTACAAAGTCCATTAACATGTTGGAAGAAACAGACAAATGCAGGTTTTGTAAAACCGAACTGGAAACAGTCACACACCTCGTTGCTGGTTGCGACATACTAATGGCAGAAGGTCTGTATACTGAAAAGCATAATAATGTGGCAAAACTGTTGCACTAGGGATTGTGCAAACATTATGGCACTGAAGTGGCTGAAAAACACTGGAAACATGAGCCACAAAGTATCATAGAAAATGATGAGGTTTACATCACATGGGATCACCCATTACCAACAGTTCAAAAGATAGATGCTACAAAACTGGATATAGTGGTCCAAGAAAAGAAGACAAAAGTAGCATTGATCATTGAAATTGCCACACCCAGTGACTACAGTGTCCTGTGTACAGAGAGACACAAAGTCATAAAATATCAGGATTTGCAAGCAGAAATGAGAGCAATGTGGAAGAAAGATACCCAGATAGTTCCAATAGTAGTAGGAGCAATGGGTCTTATAAAAAAGATTCTACAATCATATTTAGATATGCTGTCAATACATGTAACTCCGTACAAATTGCAGAAAAAGTCATTGCTGGGCACATTGTGGATGCTGTGAAGAGCATTTTGGCTGACATCAAAGACTGAAACAATGCTAATTTCATGAACTTTAATCATACTTTGACTTAGGAATGGGGTTCATTCCTGTCATAGTATTAGAAACCCAAAAGATGTGGCAAAATTAAATAGGGAAATAAAGAACCAATAACATCAACTTATACAGTGCTGATATTATAACCCAGGAGTCAAATAGTTGTTCAGCATTTATCTGTAACTCATTTAACTTCTCAACCCAACTTTGTCAGGCCTGTGAGAAAATAATCTTAATAAAGCACTTTCAGTGGTCTTTGCAATTTATCAGCACCTTTGTTAATCCAGAGACAAATACAGCATGTTAGGTCCAAATGGTGGCCCTTTAAAAGTACTTTAGACTTTCAAATACCTTTGGCTTGCACCTTCACTTACCTTCTCTACCCAAATTTATAAGGTGGCATATAAAATACAGCTATAGCTCACACATGTGACAGCATAAGCAACTTTCTAACCAAGCAAGGCTGTCTTGAAGATGTTAAAGGAGTTCTTTGCCCCATTCTGGAATACTCACTTCCCATCACTGGTGCTGTGAAAAATGGAGGTATGGGTCTTAACTCCTGCCACACTGTTGCCAATTTAAGTGATGAATGAATAGGGTTTGAATCCCATCACTGTCACCATACAATGTGAAGGGTTCCTCAGAATAAATCCATACCCCTGACAACAAATGCATGCACAAGACAGTGCTTGGCCTTAAAACCTTATGGCAAATGTGCACTGCTGACATACATTATGACCAATATGTCTCATATTCAAGTAAACTTTACATTGTCAACTACAGAGCAGGGCTGCAATCACTGATTCTCCAGGATCTCATCCACCTCAGTCTGAGTCCAGTGCCTTCCATTTACCAACAGTAACCTGGACTTAAACAAACTGGGATTTTTTGTTTTTATACACATGCCTTTACAAAGTTTCCCAGAATGGGCTACTGACACCTCTCCAGTGACAGTACCCCTTTATTGTATTCACTGCACATTGCCACTAATCTGATACCAAGGTTTCACTTATTTCACTACTCTTCCAATCGGCCAAACAGCAATGAATTGTCACAGCTGCTGGCCAGTCTCCCTTCAAAAAGTTGAAAATGAATACCAATGCCGTGAGGTTGCCCTTTACTACAGCAGCCACAAGCTGTTATTTATGGACAAATTAAAGCTCGTTACTTTTAAAATGATTGGATTATACAGTTGCATAGGGAAGACAAAATAAAATATTTCACACAGATATACATGTGACAAAAAAAAACTGTAACTATCTGATGTTGTTATTTCCAAGGATTTACTGAACATGACTGACAACTAGGGATGAAAACAAAGTCCAACCAGTCCATGATCAATAAATACATGTTTTATCTTCTTTACCAAGTAAAAATTTCCCCAATTCCCAATAGTTCCATGCAAATAAAAAGAAAAGGAAGCAGCAGTTTACTTCATGGAGATTAAATACATTTCCAAGTCCAAATAACAGTATCAGATGGAAAGTAAGAAAAGAACATTAGAAGCTCAGGTACAGTATACTCTGGAGGTTGGTAAGATTTCAAACACTAATATAATTTCTCTTTCCTTTTAAAATAAGCTACTAAAATGCACAGGCAGTTCCATCCTTGTGGAGAGTTAATTCAACTTGTCAAAAGAAACCAGTGACAACAGTGAACAATTCCATATCATTAAAAGAAAACAAATATAACTTCACTATGTCTAATGAAATACACAACTATTTACATGTTTAAATCCAAGGTAACCTGTTATCTGACAGGTGCCATTTCCTCAAGAAACCCACATAAACTCCATATAGTGCAACATCATAAACACATTTTTATTGGTGGCAGAGAAAAAAGGCTTTTCCACTGTCCTGCCAACAGACAGGAAGGTTAGCCTTCATTTAATTTATACTTATCCTTCTTGTTAGTACGTTTATATATAACTTCCTTCACAAGGGCCACTGCAAGTCCTTACATTGCCTCACTTGCTTGAAACAACTCAGATCTTCTAAATCTGCTGCCATGATACTTGGAATCCTGCACTATTCCCTCGGCTGCACTGACAAAGCTGTACATTCAGATCCACAATCTGAACTTCAACTCCCATGAAACAACTGCCAGCTGCCACCTTCCAACACTCGCTTCCTTTATGAGGAAACTTAGGTTAGAGCAAATTGAGTGTAAATGCAGTGCCTTTTGTATACAGCAGTCTTTATTTATTGATATTTGTATTGCACTATGTTAGCTATGTATACCAGTATTAGCTTAAGTCCATTTTACTGGAGCAATATTATGTTTTTTGTTATATTACTCTTTTTCACATTTATACTTTTTTGGTACCCTTTGATTTTCACTGTGCTTTTATTTATTTATTTTACATTGTAGTATAATTTTATAACACTGTTGAAAAAAGAAAAATAGTCCTAGTGGTCTAGTTCATCTATTTGCTAAATAAATACATAAATAATTCCTATCAGCACAAAAATATAACCATTTTGTTGAACAAACAGCTGTTCAATTTTGTATGGGGCCAATTACATTGAAACTGCGAAAAGTACTTCCAGGAATATTTGCAAGAATTACCACGTAGTAGTCTCAGCATAGCTTGGCTGTAATACTACAGTCACCCTACTGCTTATGGACAGATATTTATTTTTCTAAATAGCATACATTCCTGTGATATCCATGGTGTATACCCTGCATTTCTGTAAGAACCAGATATCCGGATCAGTATCATGAGATGTAAATACAAACTGGCATAAAAGAAAGTCTGACACACAGAACCAGATCCAGCTCTGAAAACACTTGAGATGCACTTTCAAAACAATCTAGACAGTCAGTATAAAAAAAGACGAGATTTCAAAGTGTTCCCATATACATACTGTTTAACTTATTATTTAAATGTTTACATTTCTCGGGGGGGGGGGGAGTCACAGACATACTGATCAGCCAGCTTTTGCCAGTTCCTCATGATGATTTTAATGCAGGGTCAGATTTGCACTTTCTTACTGATTTGTGCTGCAGAGGTATCAGATCATTCCCCCACTCCTCCACCTCTTCCTTCAGTGCTGTGTTGCCTGGGTTCGTTTAACTTAATGCACACAAAGCTACAGACCTGCACTTCTGTCATTCCTAAAATGGTGCATTGGATTAAGAGAGCTGCATTTTTGAAACAGTGGGCTTTCTTTTAGTTTCTCACAGAATAAAATGGGAGGTGAAGTGTAAGAAAGTAAGAAAAAAAACTATCATCAGCGACCATTCCACACTAGTGGAGAGGACTACAACTTCTCAAACAAATTATAGTTTACTGCAGTATCATAATTATTCAAATGAGGTAGGTAGTGGAAATGTACAGCAAATACAATGCTACACTTTTTGGATGGATTTCTTTTTTTCAAAAATCAAGAACCATGTAGATTGCAGGCATGAAAACCACATTTCCCAAACTTATTATACAGGGCTTCTGTAGCAGGACTTCACTTCAAAGCACAATAATTCCTAGTTTTCTACAACTAAACACAGTAATTTACACAAATTAGGTTGCCATATTCATACTGACATTTGCATTTTTAAATATTATGTATAGAATAGCCTTTGAAAGTAAATGCACAAGAAAATCAAAATGTTCTTTTTTGTGGCACCAGTGATCTCTGCTCGCCTGCACTACTTTTAACGATGTAGGTCTGAATCAATATAAAAGGCTAATGCTTCAAAAAAAGTAAGAAATCTAAGTCTCAAAACATGAATGTGTTTAGCTCTGTTCATATTTGACTCTTCCTGGATTTCTGTGATAAAGCATACATATTCAACAATGCTGAGATAATTGTACACAATTTGTTGTAGAGATCCCAAACATCTTATTTTGAAAAACAACATGAAATTTTCTCTTTTACAAGGGCATTTTGTGCTGTTACTTTTTGTAACAGAACTGACCATCCAAATGATAATTTCAGAGTTGCATCTTGCATTAGTTTTAAAGCCATTGCCATCGGAAGAAATGCTGTGCCCCTATTAAAATATATCCAAAACAGTTACAAAACGCTGATAAACCACTCGCCAGCTGCACAGCAAAGAAGAAACAACAGTTCCAGCCTGATATTAATCCACGTTCACAAATTTATTAAAAACCAACAAGGTTAAGCGCTTTCACTCGTATCACACGAGCTTCATCAGAACAAAGTGAAGACTCTATTCCAACATTTTAAATATATGTGAGTTGGCGCCAAAATTACATATCTTAAAGCTATAACACGCATATTCACTAGTATAAACTGTCTTTGTGTTCTCATTTATCTGGCCAAGTGCATGTTCTGTCCCGCTTACTATATAGGGAGAACACAAAGACAGTTCAAAAAAAGAATATACGCCCATGGTTATAGTATTAAAACAAAGGACACTAAAAATGCCCTATATAGGCATATCAACAAGGAAGGTGTAGAACACTACTTTAAGTTTGCCATTTTAGATGTTATTAAAACTGATCCCAGGGGAGGGAATATTAAGAACTTGTTGGCTTACAAAGAATACTGGTGGCAGTTATATACTGATGCTATGACTACACCAGGTATTAATGATTATATTTCAGTTAAACCTGTTTTACTGCTGAACTGCTGAACAAGACATTATTATTATTTTTATTTTTTTATATTATTTGTACATTCTTAAATATTCATTGTACAAATTTTATCTTATCTTATTTTTCAATGGCAATAAGTGCAATTCAATTTGTTTTATAATGTGTGTTGTAATAGTATACTAGAGAATATGCGTGTTATAGCTTTAAGATATGTAATTTTGGCGCCAACTCACATATATTTAAAATGTTGGAATAGAGTCTTCACTTTGTTCTGATGAAGCTCGTGTGATACGAGTGAAAGCGCTTAACCTTGTTGGTTTTTAATAAATTTGTGAACGTGGATTAATATCAGGCTGGAACTGCTGTTTCTTCTTTGCTGTGCAGCTGGCAAGTAGTTTATCAGCGTTTTGTAACTGTTTTGGATATCTGGTTGTTGTCATACAAGACGCTTTTTTCAGCTATTAAAATATATGGATTTTTCAAAATGTTAGACCAAGTGGTCACTTTAATATCAGAAAAGCTATAACAGATATAACTGTGAAAATATTTTTATATATCTGGATCCCCTGAATTTTGTTGAAGAAGGGTGGTGTTTGATGTCGATGGTATGGATAGCTAAGTGGTCCAAATGTTGATGGCATGTTTCTTTGAGACAGGTGAGTGGGTGTAGAAGGAGTCAGAGTGTTTGTGCATGTGTTAGTGAGTTAGGGTTAGGGTTGGGGATAGGTGAGGGATAGGTGTTGTATGTTTGTATGTGAGTGTGTATATTTTAAGGTTAGGGTAAGAGTTTGGGAAGGGGACAGAGGCAGTGTGATTAGTGTGTATGTTTGTGTGTGTTTGTGTGTTCGGGTGTCTTGTGTAGTGGCAGTGTTACGGGAAGGTTTTTATTTAGGTAAGGTCTAAGGTTAAGGTTGAAGGAAGGGGCAGTGTTAGACTTAGGGCACCCATTACTAAGGTCAGTGCTTACTCTAACTCTGCCCCTTACCCCAAACCTAACCCTACACCTTACCTTAATAAAAATTTTCACATAACACTGTCACTATTCAGATGAATTTTAAGCTAGTGTTCTGGGAAGGGGGGTTAACGTTAAGATCGGTAGAAGAAATAGTTTTCCTTTATCGAGCTTTTTAGCTTGATATTTAGTTTGCTCAAAATTATGTATGTTGTAACATATTTTGACAGTGTTTTCAGTTTGATTTTAAATATGTTCTAGTGTACATAATAGAATCATACATATATATATATATATATATATATATATATATATATATATATATAAACACTTTATAATCTTGAAATACTGAAATGTCGAATTTCAGTATTTCGCGACTATAAAGTCGAAGTCTGAAAATAGCGAAAGTGCATCTCGAATTCGTGGTTATGGCTTTATGCTACGTAATGTCCAGGATTTTATGTGAATGGTGTGCGGTGCCGTGTGTGGATTTATGTGTTATGTCAGGTAAGTGAGTGTTTTGTAAGGATTTTGGGTGGGAGTTTGAGTGCATGTGAGTGTGCTGATATGTGTGATGTGTGTGTGAGGGACTGCAGACTGTGTCTGTGTGTGTGTGTGTGTGTGTGTGTGTGTGTGTGGGTGTTTGCTTTTGTTTACTGTTTGTGCAATCTCAGAGTTAGTATATATATAAGTAGGGGGGCTTGCCCCCCATGTGGGGTGTTCAGGGGGGCTTGACCCCCTGCTTATTTGTGTTGTAGGTTTGTGGATGTGTGTTGTTTTGTTTGTTTATGTTGTGATGTGGGTGGTGTGGTATATGTGTGGTCTGGTGTTTGCTGTGTTTTAGGCATTTTGAATTTTGCGGTTTTGGGCTTCGCGGTTTTGTGTTTCGGTGTTGTGTGGATTCAATTTCATGGTCCCGAAAATATATATATGTATGTGTGTGTATATATATATATATATATATATAGGTTTACTATCATTTTACTGAGTGTATTCGTTCGAATGATCATATCATTGACTCACTTTCATGAAAAGTCACATTGATGAATTCTGATATAGCTAAAATACATATTGAATTCGACTTAGGAGTAAGTGTTAACATGGGTCGAGACTGGGGCGAGATGTGTACTTCGGAAATATCGGAGTTTGACATTCGACAAATTATGCATGAATCAGATGAGTAGATTGGACAAGATTAGATAGAAGCTTACACACCTGACCCTTTAGAGTAACCTCCTTTATGCAGGTCCAATGGTGGATTGGAGATGGGAATACAAGAATACCCTCATCCACA
This sequence comes from Protopterus annectens, assembly GCF_019279795.1. Taxonomy (NCBI): domain Eukaryota; kingdom Metazoa; phylum Chordata; order Ceratodontiformes; family Protopteridae; genus Protopterus; species Protopterus annectens. Next base: position 968,473,159 of record NC_056744.1, read on the forward strand.
CAGAGTCAAACAGAAAGCCTCCCTAACATGGTACTCTCAGGAGAAGGGAAGATTTTGAAGGATGGGGTGAAAATTCCAACCCCACGATTAGCAGTGGATACTGCCTCTAGCACTAACACTTTGCAGGTTATTAAATATACAGATGTTGGGAATACATTTAATGGATTTCATATATTTAACTACAGTCATTTAGAAACTTTTCCAGTATTTGAAAGAGGGTTTACGTTCATGCCCACTAAACATTTTGATGTTATTTCCACAGTCTTAGGACTGAAACTTTTCAATAGGTAGATAAGTTTGGTACTATATTGAAGAAAACAGCATTCAGAGAAGCAAAGTTCTCTCAACTTAGTATATAGAAAAAAAGAGTACATTTATTCCATAAATGCACCCAATAGTACAGGCCTTTGAAACAGCTTGTATTAACAAATGCTATACCATGGGTAAGAACATTAAAAGAAAATGGTCCAACAACCTTAATAAGACAGAAATTGAGATACTGACAAGATTAGAAGGAGATAAAACATACGGAATTATGAAACCTGATAAAGGTGGGGGAATAATGATCTTTGATGCTATTGACTATTCTAGTTCCATGTTTAATATTTTACATGATTAATCAAATTATCAGGAGGTGTCCAAAAATGAAATTGATATTAATTTCAAGAAAGTAGGCCTTATTTTAGATGATTGGTTGAGTCAAGGACTTATTGACACAACATCTTATGAATTTTTACATAACCCTAAACCAATTATTTCAGCGATGTTCAGGATTCCTAAGATACACAAGAACATTGATAACCCATCATTAAGACCAATCATAGACACTCAGGATTCTAAAACCTATCCCTTACCAGTATAGATGGAGAGGCTACTCAAACCTGTTTTTTGGTTATTGATCACATACTTAAAGATTCTTGGAATTTATTGGGCAGGTTTAAACAGGACTTATATACAGGTTCACCCAGGTTTTTAACCATAGACGTAATGGACCTTTTCACCTCTAGCCCCCTCAACATATGTTTTGAATTGTTTAATGAGGCCCTGGTTGACCATAAAATTCCTTAGTAATAGAGATATAAAGATTCTGATGGAATGTATGAAAATTATCTTGGAGAATGATTACATATTTTTGAGGGAGAACTGTACAAACAGGTGAAAAGGGGGCAGCATGTGCACCCATATATGCAAACTTGGTAATGTATTCATGGGAGAAAAATATCTCTTATATTCTGAGCATTCACATAATTGATGCTTGTATTTAAGATATTCAGATGATATATTTATTTTATGGACTGGCTCAGTGGGTGTAAATTGAGGGTTTTATTGAATATTTAAACAACACTACAAGTTTTTTGAGGTTCACTCATTGATTTGACAATAGTAATATTAGTTACTTGGACACAAGAATTTCTAAGATGATCGGTAATTTCACATCAAATATATACAGGATGCCTATGTTCAGCAATAATTATTTGCATTTTGACAGTTCTCACACCTTTAAATTAAAGAATGGTTTGGTGAAAGGACAATTCATCTGGTTGAACACGGATGATTATGGATGACAACATGTATGATATAGAGTCTGATAAGCTAAGTAGAATGTGTTTAGACCAAGGTTACCCCAAGAAACTGGTGGTGATTTATAGAGAAGTTAAGGAAAGGAGAAAAGATCAATTTTCCACTTATTCTGGGGGTAGGTTTACAATGTGAGATTTTCCAAAATATTGACACATTTGGCGTAGACTGTAAACATAAAACATCTGAGAGCATTGGTATTCTAACACTAAAGGACATTATTAGTAAAAACTGGGTTTTCTTTAAGGTCGGTGATTTGACTTCTGAAATAGTGGGTGGCAGCCTATGTTTTGTATTTAAGACAGCATATAAAGTAAAAACTATGGCAGAGTTCACGAATGCAGTGAATCAAAAAAGGAAATGTGTTTTTTCTGGACAATGTTCTTACATTTATGTTGGAGAAAAATTTTGAATAGGGAGAGAGGAAGGAATTGTAGTAAAACCTAAACCTGGAAACTGCCAGAATAAGGGGTTGGTGTATTTAGCTGAATGCTCCAGCTACTTTAGCTTCTACGTGAGGGAAACTAAAAGGGTTCTCCGCAGGAGAATTTATGGTATTTCCAACAAAAATGGAAACACTGCTCTATATAAACAGTTTAGGACCTACACAGGATTTAATACAATCTTATTTTGTATTTTGGAGATAGTTAAGACCAATCTTAGAAGGAGAGCATGGGACAACAAATTTGCATACAAAGAACTTATGTGGCTGTTCAGATTAAATGTGGATAATCCCCAGGACTTAATGAATATATTTCCATAGTCTCTGTATTAAAGATGTAGGTGTCCAAATTATAATGAGATGTTCATATTGTGGGGTGTATTATCCCATCTGAGGTAGTGAACATGTAAGTTTTAATATATTTGATTTTCACAGGTTAAACTAATAGATTAGGAACTATGCTGGATAATCAGATTTGTTTTTCAAAATATTACAAATGTAGTTTAAATAACACTGAATTCAAGAAGTTATGTGCAAATTGGCTAAATGGACGGACACCTCGAACCCACGTGCAAAAATGGGAAAGAGGGGTTGTAGATGGATGGATGGATGGATTTAAGATTTTCACTTGGAAATTTGATGGGTTAAACAGCAGGAGACTATGGCATGTATATAGTAAACAAATATATTGTTGGCTTGTTGTGTTGAAAGAAAAAACAATAACAAATGTAGTTTGTGAATAGACATATAATGATGGTTCTTCTGTAGATATAAAAATAGAAACTATATATATATATATATATATATATATATATATATAAATATATATATATATATATATATATATATATATATATATATATATATATAAAATGTATGGATCTACTTTGGAAGCTTGAACTTCATATGGTCAAGACCATAACATCAAAGTTTTGAAAGTATGAAACTTCAATAATTTTTTTTTTTATGTTTATGCAGGGGGCAAGCCCCTCCCCTCGCACCTCCCACACTCTCTGCCCGATTAAATATACTAACAGATGTTGCCAATATACTGACTGACAGATTCAGAGCCAACTTTACCCCCCCCCCAAAGGACCAATCACAATACCAGTAGATTGCCAGGCACCCAGTACTACTGCTGCACAGGTTAAAACAGCACTGTCCAAGGCCAAGAATACAGCTTCTATGGGACCTGACAATATCCCTGACTGTGTTCTACATGAACTACAGAGTGAACTGGCACCTCACCTGTGTGCTCTATTCATTCACAGCCTCACCTCAGGCTTTGTTCCTACCCAATGGCGCACTGCTAAAGTCATCCCTCTCCACAAAGGAGGAGCGACTACAGATCCTAGGAACTATCGCCCCATTAGCCTGATGAGTCTGATATGCAAAGCTATGGAACGCATCATCATGGACCTAATAAACAAGGATATAGGGAATCTCCAAACTCTGGATCCCATACAGTTTGGTTTTGTGAAAGGTAGATCATGCCTGCTCAACTTGGTCGACTTCTTCGAGTCAGTCACCAGAGCTGTGGATGAAGGCAGGTGGTTCATACAGCCTACCTTGATCTAGCCAAGGCCTTTGATACCATTCCCCACTCAGGAATCATAGAATAACTCACTAAGCTAGGCATCCACCCCTATATCACTAGTAAGTTGCAAACAGGCTCACAGATAGAATCCACAGTGTGAAAGTAGCTGACTCCAAGTCAGACTGCCAACTAGTCACGAGTGGAGTCCCACAGGGTTCAGTCCTGGTTCCTCTCCTGTTTGATATCTACTTCTCTGAAGCCCAGGCCTACATGAAGGGACTCTGTCTGACAAAGTTTGTAGATGATTGCAAGTTGGGAGCTATTATTAACTCCCCAAGTGATGTTGACATCCTACAGAATGGCCTCACTGAGACCAACAACTGGTGTCAGAACCATGGCCTTAAGCTCAATGTCAAAAGGTGTGTTGTCACCCCCTTTGGGAAAAACCCTATTCCCATGAATTACCACATCGATGGTAGTCCACTGAACTCAGAAGGTATTATAAGAGATCTGGGAACACAGGTTGACAGCAACCCCTCTTTTGATCACCACAATGCCACTATGGTCAGAAAGTCCTTCTATGTGGCACATCTCATTACTAAGGGTTTTGCATCCAGGAAGAAAGAGGTAATTGTTTCCCTCTACTCTTCTTTCATTAGGCCAATCATCGAGTACAATGCCCCATTTGGCATGTACCTCACTAGACACCTGCAACAACTGGAGACGCCACAAAAGTACCTCACAAAGAGGATCCTATGCCTTAACTACTTGTCCTATATGGACAGACTCAAAAAACTACAACTATTCTCTGTCTCATATCACCTACTTAGAGGTGATCTTTGCTTGACTTACAAAGCCATGTCTGACCTAGCTCTGTTAGAAATGCTACATCTAAAGAAATCTCAATCCTTCAGGACCACACGCTCCAGAGACCTCAACCTCATTACCACAATCAACAGAACATACTGGAGTGACAGGTTCAAAATCCAGAGACTGCCCATGCTATGGAATAGACTTCCCATACATGTCAAGCAGAGCACCTCAGTGACCCTCTTCAAGAGAAATCTCAATGAGTGGATGGGAAATAGAAAATTCACCCCAGGGATAACTTCAGTGGCTCTACAATACAGAGGCACTGGGAACTAAGGTCGGGTGGCATGAATCAAGAGTAATCCTAGGGCTAGGCTTGTAAAGGCCCCAGAGCCATTAGCCTAGTACACACCTATGAACCTATGAACTCTGAGATCACACTACAGTGAAGAGAATAGTAAATTTCTTGTTCCACACTGTACGGCGATCGCCATTTAAACTGTTTGAAGTTTCAAAACTTATATATATGGGTCCCCTTCTAAATCTCGAATCCCATAATACTGATGTTCAAAATCTCGAGATGACAATACTGACAACTCACAATCATGAACATCTGAAGTTTTAAAGTTTCCCAGGGCAAGTGAACACTTACCCAGCATGTAGAAATATGCCTTTTTCCCCACCGTAGTGTGATCCCGGAGTTAGCATATATAGTCAGAGGGGGCATGGGAGGTGCACATTGGGGGATGTGGGGGGCATAGCCCCCCCACCTAGGTGGTTGTTATATTGGCTGGTGTGTTTGAGTTCGGTGTTGGACAAGTGTTTACTTGCCCTGGGTAACTTCAGACATTTGTGATTGTGAGATGTCGGTATTGTCATCTCGAGATTTTGAATGTCAGTATTATGGGCTTTGAGATTTGAAAGGTAATCCATACACACACACACACACACACACACACACACACACACACACACACATATATATATATATATATATATATTTTTTTTTTTTTTAGTATACATACATACTAGTGTTTTTTAACGTGTTGGCTCTTTAAAACTGATTGCATGATTCAACTGTAGAAGTAATTTAAAAGTAGGAAGCGACAGGTTTATATAGTCTTGATGAAGTCCGTTAAATGCTAAGGATGATAGCACTAAATGTTCTATTTGAGAGTATTACAGTGTTTTACTTTGGAATATTAAGTGTTTCATGGTTGAGTCTAGTCATTTGAATTTTTATTGCGTTTTTTTGTATTAAATATCAAGAGTGGCCTGCTTGTGATTGGTTCATAATTAAACACTACTCACCCAAATATCCTGTGTGGCATTCTTAGACTGCAGTGATGCAATTGGTTACTGGTTTGTTTCTGCACTATAACACCGTCATCTTTTTTATATGGCTGCAGTTGATTTGGATGTGAGCCATGTTTTTTGGTAAATTTCATTTGCAGTTGCAATGGTCATATTATATTTCAGTGTAAGTTAAATTTACCATAATAGTAAATGTTCAAATGATCCCTGCTGCAATAGCCATAGCAATATGGGTTAGATCCCACCAAGAATATAACAGCCACCCAGGTTCCAAATCTACAGGTCAATTTTCATGTGCCCAAACTGTCAGACAGCTTGAGCTGTGCTAAATAAAAGACAAGTTTGGCCACAAAGCCATTCAAAACTTTCCTGCCAGCAGACAGAGGAAAGCTAAGCCCTGAAATGACAATGCTAGGCAAAACAAAAAAATAAATGCCCATACTCTGGCATAAAAAAAACCCACCAAAAAACAAGGGGGCTGGAGGGAGGGAGCAGCTACTAGAGCAGCAATCATTCGAACATTTACTGTTATGGTAAGTTTAACTTACACAACTGTACCATGTTCATTATATTGAACACTGCTGCAGTAGCCTTAGCTGTATGGGTAGATTATCTTAGCTAATTACATTTGGGAAGTGGAAGGACAAAAGTCCAGGACCTCCTAGAGAATGGTCCTAGCAAAGCTTGATCTGGACCTAGAGAAGGAATCAAGCTTATAGTGCTTTCTAAAAGCATGCACAGAGGACAAAGTAGAAGCTTCTATAATACATTTAGAATCCAATCTTTTCCAAAAAAAACTATAGATGAAGCCAAGGCCCTGGTAGAGTGGGTCTAGACCCTGCCTGGAATACATTTGTTATGGTGAAAGAGTATGGCCTTAGACAACCATTTGGAAATGGTCTGATTTGATTCAGGTTGCCCATTCTTTTTACATTCACAAGAAATAAACAACTGATCCAAATATCTGAAAGATTTAGTTGTGTCAGGATAGTACCTGAGTTGTCTGTGGACATTCAAGTTATGGAGTATCCTTTCCTCCTCATTTTAGTTTCAGAGAAAAAGACAGGAAGATGGGGAGTTTGGCTTAAAGTAAATTTGGATACCACTTTAGGCATAAAAGAAGGATTAGTTCTCAAAGAAACCATGTCCCTATGGAAAATGAGATAGGGTTGACTCACAATAAGAGCATGACACTTAGATACCCTTCTTGCACAGGTCACAGCAATCAGTAAAACTGTTTTCCATGTTAAGAGCTTCAAGTCAGCCAGATTACCTGTTCAAATGGAGCAAGCGTTAGCTTCTCTAACACAAAAATAAAAATACCAAGGAGGAGCCACTGGTTTTCTTGGAGGGCTGTTATGCAAAACACCTTTCAAAAGCATTGACATGACACTGCATTGAAAGAGAAGGATCCATGGTCAGACATGTTGAAATGTATGATAAATGAAGAAAAAGAAAGGCCATAGGACAGTAACTCATGCAAATGTTGTAGAACCAGAAAACAACTAGCCCTGAATGGGTGGTAGTTATATTGTTTGCACTAACTAGAAAACTTTTTCTGTTTGCTAATATATGATTTTTCTAGTAGCAGGCTTTTTTCCTCCATTAATACTTGCTGTACATCTCAGTAAACAGATGCCTAAAAGGAATTAAAACCCTATCATCAAGGCAGTCAATTGACATTGATTGATGGAGTGAATCAAACACTCCTGTTCTTGTGTGAATATATTCAGTCAGTGAGGAAACTTGTGGTAATTGAGGAACTCCCCACAGATGGATCAAATCTTGGAAGACCACCCTATCTAGTTTCCATTCATGAGGGTCTGCTCTGGTCCTGCTCAGTTTGTCTGCCACATAGTTTTGCTTTGATGGAATGAAGGATACCTGTAGAGTGTACCCACACATGAATTGGTTCAGCAATATCCATATTTATGGGGACATGATACAATGAAGTATTTAGGAGTATGGATCAAAAATAATTCCAATGTAGCAGCTAAGGATATGTGGGAAGAAACTAAACAAAAGATCAAAAATTGAGAAAATGGAAGCTCTGTTATATGGATATCGATAGTAAGATACAAGCAGTTAAAATGTTTTTAGTCCCTTTAGTCTTATACACAGGTCAGGCATACTTTAATCAACCAGAGTTGAAGTTGTGGATAGCAACTAATAAAGAGCTGAAGGATTTTATCTGGTAGGGGAAGAAAAATAGAGTAAAGCGGGATAAGTTTATTCTTCCAATAGAGCAAGGCAGATTAGGAATACCTGATTTTAGAGAGGAATTCCAGAGCAACACAGTTAAGGCTCTTATACATAGCACAAGCAGAAAATTATAATTCAAAGTGGAAAGAGAAGATAATGAAACAGAGGGGAAGAAACAATGAGAGACTAGGATTTTGGATGCAGATCTTTAAGGAGAATAGCGATAACCATACAGAATATTATATTCATAAAGTAGCAGAAAGTATTCAAAGAACTAAGTCAAAACGGGAATGGAGAAAGGGGATTCTAGCAATAGGGATGACTGCAATTAGGGATACAGACAATAGGCAAGAGGTGTCTGGAATTTATTGGAGAAAACTGGCAAAGGAACCAAGGTATTGGGAGCAAATAACTAGAAAAGGAAAGGTAACAGAATGGGAAGACATTGAAATCTTATTTGGATGCAGGTTAGAGATTGCTTTCCCTATCGAGGATTGATATCAAGGTAAAGGCAAAAAGAAAGAAATAGGGAGGGTCCTAAACAAAAGACCAGCACTGGTAGAGTTTTTAGTAGAATCTAGAACAGAAGCTGCCATTAAGAAAGGAATAATTAGTAGAGCTTATAAAAGAATCAGTCAGAGGAGGTTAGAAAGGATTCGGAAGAGAGACTGGATAAGCAATTACAAAGAAACAATGGGGGGTTATATGTATGTCTCCCAAGCATGCAACAAAGTGTAGTGTTAGTATCTTTGCTCTGAAGTGTTTACATAGGCATTTTTATACCCCAAGTAGACTCCAACAAAGAAGGAAGTAACTTGGAACATATTTTCTGGGAATGTAATGAGTTGGCAGACTTTAAAGATTCCCTGCAGACTGCTCTGTTAGAGATACTGGGTGAGCAAATTGATGTGACTAAGGAAATTATTTTTTGAACTATGATACAGATTAAGAATTGTCTAGACATAGTAAGGTCTTGCTGAATCTAATTACAATGGCTGCTAAACAAGCAATTACTAGAAAATGGAAATCAAAGTCTAAACCAACTTTACTAGAAGTAGCAAAGATAGTAACAGAGATAAAACAACTGGAACTGGGACCTTTAGAAAAGAGTAGGAGCAAATTACAAAGGAAAAAATGGGACTTGTGGGATCAAAACATGCAGAGGAAGAAGGAGCTTTAAAAGAAGGCAAAATTTGAATGAGCTCTGTAATGGATGACTGACAATGACTGGATATATTATAAGTGATGTATAATTTCTGCAGCTACAGTTGTGTCAGCACTGTTTGGAATATATAATGTTTGCAACTGAGATTGTGTTGGTTTGGATAGCCCAAAGTGTAGGGCACAGAACTAATAATGCGAGCCAGACACACAAACCTTTAAGAAATGCCTGAAGTCTGGATGAATACAAATGTGATGATAAACATTTTTTTAAGTCTAAGAACAACAAAAAGCACCAAATTGTTAGCCGCCAAAACAATTGTAGGAAACATTTAACAAAAAAAATTCAAAGCATCCGCAGTTAAGCACTTTTGTCTTTTTGTTGTTCACTTTAACAATGTTTTTCTTTTTTCTTTACTGATTACATCACTAATTTGTGATCATTGGTTTGTTTTAGAGGTGTGTCTGTATTTGTATCATTTTAAAATGGAGTTAGTTTGAGTTGCATTCAGAGTTCTGATGGTGTATTGGTAACAAAAAGATGAAAGTGCTTAACTGTGGATGCTTTTAATACACATTTCTGGGACACCCACCACTGCTACCAATATGTGATGGGCACCACTATGTGTCATCCCCATGCTGGGTCAGTAAACAAGGAGCCTGAATCCTTACCACTGGAGAGGGATGTGCACTTTAAATATAAATGGATACACTCAGTAATTTCAGATGCAGACCTCTCTCCATCAAGAACAATTTCCTTTAAGAGCACACAGGGAACACACACAGCCCGGTGTCTGGATGTCTGCATATCTCTCTCCCCTCAGATCCACAAAAAGACTCCCCACTGGTACAGCTGTAGGGTTAGGTTTTCATGAAAAAAACACAGCACCACCAAAATCCATAATTAGGTTTTAATTAAATGGCTGGTGACAAGTTTCACTCTGACTTTGGTGTGATCTCAATATACATAAAGATATAGATATACTGTTGTAATCCTAAAAGGCTATCACTTTATCCTCATAATCCAGTAATAAATATATGACTGGAAATGGACATCAGCTGCTTTTAACGGTTGTCTGGTTCGCTAGAGAACAACAAGATCCTCCAAGAGGGCCTTTCCCAGACCAATAGCTAGTCTCAAACCATGGATTAAGACTGAATACCAAGAAATGTATAATAGTATCCTTCAGCAAGCAAGAAGCCCCTCGTAACTATCACATTGACAATACACCCCTGAAAATTGAACCAGTGGTTAGGGACTTGGAAATTTATGTAGACAATAAACTGTCTTTCGATCAACATGTATCCAGTATTATGAGAAAGTGTTTTTTCACTGCACAGCTTATTACTAAGGGTATGTCACCCAGGTACGTGATCCTTACACTGTATTCTACACTCATTGGGCCATCATTCAGTATAATAACCCCTTTGGTATGTACCTGTCCCAACATTTGACACAACTAGAATGCCCACAACAATTTCTTACTAAGAAAAACAAGGGCCTAAATCATAAAAGCTATGCAGACCATCTCAAAGCCTTGTCCCTCTTTCGGTGTCATATAGGTTATTGAGGGATGATCTCTGCCTCTCATACAGAGCCTCAGCAGACCCTGCCCTGTTAGATCTACTGCACACTTGCAAGCTGAATGGGGACATAAACACTCGCTCAAGAGATACAAATCTCTTTTACAACATAAATTGCTTTACTAGACTTGCCTGCAAGACAATGAAACACATCATTATGGACGTCATATGCAACAACAGTCTAAACCTAAAATCCCAATAACCCAACCAGTATGGGTCTGTGAAGGCTAGATCCTACCTACTCAACTTAGTGGGCTCATTTGAAAAATCAGGTAACACTGGTAAAAATCATTAGATAATAATATTAGTTTATTAGAATAATTTTTTGCTGGATAACTACAAATATTTCTGTTGAAACCATTATCTCAGGCGTCGTTAACATTGATTGGTTATCTGTGACATCTAACACCCCAACTACTAGTTTAACTTGTATGGGTTCAGATAGCTATCTCTTCCCCTACTTGACTCAACAAAGCGAATCATAAAAATTCTATCCTTGGCTGGATACATGTCTCTGACCCCAGTAAGTATGCTGTCTTAGGCATACTGTCTGATTCTCTTAGTAACCATCACCCTATATTCACCAATAGAGAAGTCATCCACCAGCTAAAAAAAAAAAAAAAAAATACAGAACTACCGAAAATCTTTTTAACTTTCATCCTGATGCCCTCAATAATCTACTAAAATCCATCAGTTGGTCACCACTCAAAACTCTACCCTTAGATGAAGTTGTCGACAAATTCAGCAATATGTTCATGAATACTTTAAATACACTTCTCCATACTATAAATAAAACAGTAAAAAATACTCAGACTCCCTGGTTGTCTCATTCTACAAGAATTATCATGTGAAAGATGCAGATCTTTATGATGAAGTTGTCAACAAATTCAGCAATATGTTCATGAATACTTTAAATACACTTTTCCATACTATAAATAAAACAGTAAAAAATACTCAGACTCCCTGGTTGTCTCATTCTACAAGAATTATCATGTGAAATGTGGCAAAGCAAGGAAACGATGGCACAAAGATAAAAATACTCAAACCTTACATTTATACAAGGAGTTGTGCAACCTCACAAGAAGCAAATTCACATAGTCAAAAAAATATTACTCTGAGAAGAAATTCTGGAGCTCAATTAAGAGCAATTTTCAACCTGACTCTCCTTCCTTACCAAACCACTATCTGGACTTATCCCCATCAGAAAGAGCTACCAAATTTAACACTTTCTTCATCTACATCATAGCCTTCTCATCATACTATCTATAACTTTCAACACCTGCCCTCTCCCCACTCATAATATGGACTTGTATCTTTATAGTTTTATTTCCTAGCATAGTGGGCTGCACTTCCAATACTTTTGCATATACTGAATCACATAGAGCCATATTTTACGCCGCGTGACTAGCCCCACCATGGCGCACAGTCTGTGATCTATGTTCACCTGTCTTTGAGGATACTGCGCACCACAGTAGGTCTCCAAAGCGGTTGGTCTATTCGACTCTTCCCAATTTAGGGTGCCATCTAGAGTCTGTATTGCAGCCCACAGCTCCATTCTTAGGTGGGTTTCAGATGACAACACTCAATATGTATTTCAGAGGTGGGAGGAACTCCACAGAGACACAGGGAGTACATGCAAACTCGAAACAGGCATTAGTTGGAGGTCAGGATTGAACTTGTTACTTCTACATGAGAGGTGAAGACCTTAACCATTATGCTATCTGGTCTCCGCCTATGGTGAGAAAAGCAGAGGAGCCTGTGATGCCCCTATACTGACTCAGTAATCAAGAAGCCTCAATCCCCACCACTGGCAACAGTGAGGGACGTACACAATAGGAGGATGACAATAAACACACACAGTAAAATATAATTTCCCTTAAGAGCAGCCAGAGATCACAGTCAGTCTGGGGCTGTTTTCTCACTTCTTTCCCCAGATCCCCAATAAGATTCCCTAATGGCACAGCTATAGGGTTTAGATCTCAGCCTAGTAGCCAAGCTAAGACCTCCAGCACCCTCTCTGTCCAAACATTGCTTTATGTCCCTGTCCAAGTAGTTCACACACACACACACACACACACACACACACACACACACACACACACGCACACACGCACGCACACACAACACACATGCACACACACGCACACACACATACGCGCGCATGCATGCATACTTTGAGATTTGATTGATACACACACACACACAGACACACACACACACACACACACACACACACACACACACACACACACACACACACACACACACACACACACACACACAGCTAGGAAGGGCTGGCACAGGTGTACTAGCTATGCCCCCTTCTGCCCAGACTATAACATAGTACTGGCTGCCACCAGCCAACCCTTTATCAGCTACTTAAGGCCTTTAACAAAGGGAGTGCAATTCTACTGTGTAATGTTACTATTATCCAAATGGTAGTCTGACCAAGAGCAAGGCTATTTAGGAGTGACCTGTACAGTGTCACTAACTCCTCTACATGCCCTCCTATTTGCTCAGTATTTCATCACTATCTTCCAAATCACCCTATCCACTAACAAAACAAAATTCTGCTTGAAATCTATAAACCACAAAAGAGGATGGGGCAAAATTTATACTCACTGCATTATCCAAACTATGGAACTCTAACCCAAATTCAATCAGAACTATATCTAGCCTGTTGTGTATTTAAGTCCTCTCTCAAAGAATTTCTCACTAACTGACAGCCAAGCCCATACACCTCACCTGTATGATCTATATTAACAAATACTTTTTTTACTAATCCAACTTCTTGTCATACTAACTATAACTTTCAATACCTGCCCTCTCCCCACTCATAAGATGGACTTGTATCTTTTCAGTTTTATTTCCTAGCATAGTGGGCTGTACTTCTAATACTTTTGCATATACTGAATCACATAGAGCCATATTTTACGTCGAGTGGCTGGCCCTACCATGGCGCACAGTATGTGATCCATGTTCTGCTGTCTTTGAGGATACAGCTCACCACAGTAGGTGCCCAAAGCGGTTGGTCTATTCGACTCTTCCCACTTCAGGGCACCATCTAGAGTCTGTATTGCAGTCCACAGCTCCATTCTTAGGTGAGTTTGAGATGACAACACTCAACATGTTTTTCAGAGGTGAGAGGAACTCCACAGAGACTCAGGGAGTGCATGCAAACTCAAAAGAGGCATTGGTTGGAGGTCAGGAAAGAACCTTGTACCTCTTACGTGAGAGTTGAAGACCTTAACCATTATGCTAGCTGGTCTCCACCTATGGCGAGAAAAGAGGAGAAGCCTGTGATGCCCCTACACTGCTTCAGTAATCAAGGAGCCTCAATCCTCACACTGGCAACAGTGAGGGACATACACAATGGAAGGATGACAAGTACACACACAGTAAAATATAATTTCCCTTAAGAGCACACAGAGATCGCAGTCAGTCTAGGGCTGGTTTCTCCCTCTTTCTCCAGATCCTCAGTAAGACTCCCCACTGGCACACCTATAGGGTTTAGATCTCATCCAAGTGGCCAAGCTAAGATCTCCAGCACCATCTCTGTCCAGACACTGCTTCATATCCCTGCCCATGAGGCTGACACACACACACACACACACACACACACACACACACACACACACACACACACACACACACACACACACACACACACACACACACACACACACACATACACACACACACACACACACACACACACACACACACACACACACACACACACACACACACACACACTCACACACCTGGGAAAGGCTGGCACAGGTTTACTAGCTATGCCCATTTCTGCTCAGACTATAAGGTAGTACCAGTTGCCACCAGCCAACTCTTTATCAGCTACTTAAGGCCCTTAACAACGGGAGTTCAATCCTACTGTGTATTGTTACTATTATCCAAATGGTAGTCTGACCAACAGCAAGGCTATTTAGAGTGGCATGTACAGTGTCACCAAATACATATGCAAGTACTCTAAGAGCTTAAATATGTCTCACAAATATCAACCACCAACATAAGTTTAAATGCATTTAGTAACAAATAATAAAAGAACAGGACACTACTCAGAAAACAAACACAGTTACTTCATAGTTCAAAACCACAGGAAATATTTAAAACAACAATGCAGGACAGTCTCAATTAAATACAAAGACATCTAAACTAATCTTTACTATATTCCTGTCTATATCTAAAAAAAAAATACTTTTTCCTAGTTACGTACTATTAGCATGGCAAGTGCAGATAGTGATGATGAGTGATGTTTCCAGGTCAAAGACAAAATACAAAATGCCTAGTCTCTCTCTCTCTCTGAAAGAGTTCTTAAGTTAATAATAAACATTACTGCTGGGTTAGCTTGGATGACATTGCTCTTTGTCACCTGACCTCAGTTCCCAGGCTAAACAGATACTAACATAATTTTAACGTCTCTGTCTGAGAAGTACATATCTCTCAGGACAGAACTGTGTGGCTGCTGGGCAGTCATAAAGCAATCAAACACTTTACATTTTAAACCTAGTAATTACTTTTCTTTTCAGACAATAGAAAAAACGTCTAGCTCTAGACATTTTTTCTGCTTGTTGCATTGAAACTAACTTTCATAGCACATTAGCACTTAATTTCAACTTATTTTCTTGATGTTTTGTAAGTTAATCTTCTATGTTTCAGCAGGGCATGCTGTGGTTACATTCTTGAAGTTCAGTACTTTACAAACCATGTTCAACACACATTTCTGTACCAGTAGTTTAATATACAGATAACATATTGTTTTCTTACATTTATAAGACAAGCATATGAATCATGCTGATATTCACAAATGACATACGATTATTTACAAAATTCCAGGTATCTGGGCAGGCAGTGTCACATTTCACCCCCCACCCTGAAAACGTAAGCTAGTTTTTCAAGTGACCCTTGAGAAATGTTGCTTGAGAGGGTTGAGCCTATCTGGGCATACCTTACCCTATTCCCTGTCCTGAGAGCCCATCTGTGTTGGCATTGCTAACCCCACTGCGGTGCTGCACTGTTGTATCATATGCTTATAAAATGAAACTGAAAAAAACACCACGACAATGGACACAAAAAAATTAGGATTAGCGCTTTCGTTTATGCTGATTAGATAAACTTCATCAGATGTAAACAAAAGGGAAATGCTCATTTAAATACAAAAAGTTGTATGACATCATATCCTGTCAGTTATAAAAAACATTATATACACACACTACATATACTTAAATTATATATGAAAAAATATTTTGTTTGTTTAAAAATGCATTTATCCTAACGGAACAATGCTCTTAATTTCAGCAAACTCATAATGGAAACAGTATCATTCAATCCAGGAAAAACAGAAGCATTCAGCTTCAGTTGCCACATTAGTTCCTTCTCTTCTAATTGCAAAGAGATGGGCCCCCCTCTCCCATTATCCATGATTCTCTCTATTATAAGGAATTTGAATTCATGATGTGGGAAGGCTGATACATGCCTAGCCAAAGCATTTGTTAAATTCAATTTAGCTATGGCATGTACATGTTCATAAATTCTACTTTTTATGACTCTATCAGTCTTCCCTATATAATATGCGGGGCATTGATTACATAGGGCAAGATATACTACCCCTTTGCTGTTACAGTTAAATTTATCTTTAAGATGGAATCTTAACCCATTAATTTCAAAATATTTAGTGACAAATATGTGTTTACACATACTGCAAGCCCCACACTTGAACATTCCACAATAATGTTTATAGGTATCTTTTTGTTTAAATTCCAAAATATTCTTTAAATTTCTCCCTTTTCTAAAAGTAATATTCGGAGTCAAACCTAAACACTCTTTTAAGGACAAATCATCCAAGAGGAATGACCAATTCTTAATAATAACGGTCTTGATGTTTAATGCATTCTTTGAAAAAGTGGTAATGAAATTGGTGCCTATAAAGTCTTTACCATATTCATAAATACCCACAGGGGATGATCCAACAGGTGTACAATTTGAGGTATTCAAAATAATCTCATCAAATTCGTCAATTATTGAATCATTGAGTACATCAATAATATGATTCAAAATAGGTGAAAACACCCCCTGTTTTCTTTTAGATGAAACCTCTCTCGTTAATTCGTTAATAAGTGTAGATGGATATCCCCTACTTAGAAACATTCTGTACAATATTCCACATTCATCAATAAAATCATTCTCCAAAGTAGACATTCTAGCTGCCCTAACTAGTTGACCCTTAACTACACCACGTTTTTGATGCAGTGGATGGCAGCTAGAAAAATGGAGAAATGAATTTGAATATGTAGATTTTCGATGTATTCTAGATGTAAATGTGTTTAATTCATCATTTTTATTTAACATGACATCTAGGTAAGTAATGGAATTTTCTTGAAATTCATAAGTGAATTGAAGAAAATTTGTCGAATTATTCATTTCAGCCATGAACATTTCTACACTTTCTTTATTCCCCTTCCACAGAATAAAGATGTTGTCCAGGTACCGAGTGTACCATATTACTTTTTCAGTGAAAAGGGGAATTTTAAAGAGAAAGTTGTTTTCCAAGCTGCCATGACCGTATTAGCGAAGGTTCCCCCACAAGGGGAACCCATCGCTATTCCAGTTTTTTGTAAAAAGAATTTCCCACCAAATGTGAAAAAATGATTAGTTAGAACTATTTCTAACAAATAAATTAAAACATCGATATCATTACCGGGCATACCTTTATCCAGTAAAAAGTCCCTTACCCATTCGCATCCAATGTCTTGCGAGATACAGGTGTAAAGATCCCGGACATCCATGGTTAAACAATTAAATTCAGGATTAAATTTGACTTTATTCATGGCTTCCAGGAATGCCCAGGAATCTTTACAAATCTGTTTTTGATTTTCCAAAATTTTTTTAAGCTTATAATCAATATATTTGGCACAGCCATAAGTTATGGATTGCCTACCATCAATTATTGGTCTCCAAGGTGGCACATCCACACATTTATGTATTTTTGGCAGTCCAAAAAGTTTTGGAATCAAGGGATAAGTCATCTTTAAATAATTGAATAGGTCCGCATCAATTCTATTTTCCAAGAATAGATCGCTGATGTAGCCATTCAATTTCCGATAGGCACCATTAATTTCATTCAATGAAACCTCCAAATAAGCTGGGGAATCTAGGACATCAAATATTCTAGTGTTATAATCATCTTTATTAAAAAACACTAGTCCCCCTCCCTTATCGGGTTTACAAATCCAAATATTCACAAATTTCAAAGTATCCAACATTTCAAATTCAGATTCAGATAGATTATTATTAAAATTCTTAGATTTATGGCGTCCTTGTAGTAGACATCTGATGTCATTTTCACATATTTTTTCATATAGATTGATTAATGGGTGTAAAGGTGGGTTGAAAACACTCGCTGTTTTGAAGTCACTAACTAAACTTAATGTGTTGTTGAACATAACTTTCAAGTTTAACTTTCTAGTGAAAAGTTTCAAATCCACTAGAGTTTTTGCTACATCGTTTTTGAAACAAGGGACAAAATTTAATCCTTTGGCTAGGACATCTACTAATTTCACATCTGGTTGGAAATCAGAATAATTATATATCTTAAAATCCCCATTGGAATTAGAAATTATTTCAACATTTCCAACAATACAAGTTCCATTGAAAGGGACACCAGGACATGTGGAAGAATTCATCACCTCTTCCTCTTGTTCTGGTATTTCCTCTTTATCTGTGTTTGATATCTGGGGACATGTTGTTGCCCGTTCTTTGTTGCCCCAGACTGAAAAAAAAATGTTATTATTATTCTTTCTTGAATTATTATTACTGTTGTTAGTACTGTTATTAGTCCCCCTACTAGCGATTCTTTCACTTCTCCTTATTGGTGAGTTGTCACTCACCTCAAAATCACATTGTTCATGCATGATATCTACAGATTGAAAGGAACATTCAATATCAACATTTTCAACATTCAAAATATTATTTATGCTTATAACCCTAGGCTCCACCTTAGTAACTTGGCATTTTGCTGGCTGGCTCGATGTAGCCATGTTAAGAGATTGTGGTCTGTAACTACAGTGAATTTCCTTCCATACAGATAAGGCTAAAAAGTTTCTGCAGTGCCCACACAATCACTAGGCATTCCTTTTTTATAGCTGCATAGCATTCCTACCTGAGTTGGAGCCTACGACTGAGATATACCACTCGGTGCTCTTCTCCCTCTGAGGAAACCTGGCTAAGTACAGCCCCCCACCCCATGGTTTGAAGCATCCACCTGCACAACAAATTATTTGCTGTAATCTGGACTGGATAACACAGGGCATTCTCTCAAAGCTCCTTTAAGCTTTTGGAATGCCTTCTCATGTGCTGGGGTCTACACGACCTTATCTGGCCTGTTTTTCCTTGTTAGGTCTGTGAGGAGAGCAGCTATGGTACTATAACTGGTGACAAACTTTCTGTAGTACCCTGCTGTCCCTAAGAATGCTTTCACCTGCTTTTTTGGTAACAGGGGCAAGCCATGCCTGAATGCTTCCACTTTTGCAGGTTGCGGCCTGATCTTACCCCTCCACACTGTATGTCCCAGGTAGGAGACCTCTGCCATACCCACCTAACATTTGCTGGGCTTAATGGTCAACCCTGCCCTTTGTAGTCTGCCCAGCACCTTCCTGACATGCTGAAGGTACTCTTGCCAGGAATGGCTGTAGATGACAATATCATCTTGGTAAGCAAGGGCAAACTCTCCTGTTCCTGCTAGGATACAATTTACCAGCCTCTGGAAAGTTGCTGGGGCATTTTTCATCCCAAAGGGCATTTTCGTAAAGTCATACAAGCCAAAAGGAGTCACAGTGTGAACCTGTCTCTAGCACTGGGAGTCAAGCACACCTGACAGTAACTCTTAATCAATAGTTGTAAGATAATTAGCTGCACCGAGCTGTTCTAGAGCTTCATCTATCCTAGGCATGGGGTGAGCATCTGACTCTGTATGACTAATTTCCTGTAGTCCACACAGAACCTGGTGCTGCCATCCTTCTTTGGTACCAGCACCACTGGGGAGGCCCAGGGACTGTTGGACTCCTGAATTACCCCTAGTTCCAACATTTTCTGTATCTCCTCCCTAAGAGTGTGTTTGACTCTCTCAGGTATCCTATAAGGGGTCTGCTTAATAGCATTTGGGGTCCTGTATCCACATGGTGTTTTACCAGGTGGGTGCACCCTGGTTTCCCAGAGAACATGCCCCCAAATTAATGTAACACTGCTCGGATTTCTCGAATCTGGATAGGGGATAGCTGCTGGGACATTGCTACCCCTTCCACTGAGGTGTCAGTTCGAGCCTCACTGAGGAGATCAGTCACTAGATCCCCCTCAGACTCCTGACATCCACTGCAAATACTCAGCATAAAGGCTGACCTATCATGATAAGGTTTCATCAAGTTAGCATGGTACAGTTTTTGCCCCTATCTCCTGCTTAGCAGTTCTACCATGTAGTTAACATCACTGACCTTCTTTTTTACCTGGTAGGGTCCCTCCCAGGCTGGCTGCAATGGGTTTGTCTGAGAGGAATGAGAACCATTACCTGCTGCCCTACAGCATACTCTCTAGGTCAAGCATTCCTGTCATACCAGACCTTTTTCCTGCTGTTGGGCTTCTGCCAGGTTCTCCTGGGCCAAGCCCATGAGTTCCCTGAGCCTTGTCCTGAGGTTTAGGAGACATGCCACAACAGACTCCTTGTGGGATTCAACTCACCCTCCCACTCAACTCGAATCAAATCTAGTGGTCCCCTCACCCTATGCCCATACAACAACTCAAAAGGTGAAAAACCTGTGGATTCCTGGGACACCTCTCTGTAAGCAAACAATAGATGGGGCAAATATTTGTCCCACTCCCTCTTAAACTGGTCTGCAAATGCCTGTAGCATCATCTCCCCACAGTACTTCCACAGATAAGCCAGCAGGTCTGACATGAAATTGGCACCTCTGTCGGTCAGTATTTCTTTAGGGAAACCTACCCTGCTGAAAATCTCCAACAAAGCATTTGCCACCTTTTCTGCCTCAAAGGAGGACAGAGCCACCATCTCAGGGTATCTGGTAGCATAATCTACTACCACTAGGATATACTTTTTCCCTGTGGAACTTGGGGTACTCAGAGGCCCTGACAATATCCATAGCTGCCCTCTGAAATGGCTCCTCAATCATGGGCAAATGCATCCAAGCAGCTTTCACCTTGTCTCCTGCTTTGCCTACCTTTTGGCACTGCTCACAGGTCCTGCAGGACCCTGTTACATCTCTGGAGATCCCAGGCCAATAAACGTTCTGCATAATATATCTCTTTGTATGTTTTATGCCCATATGACCTGCAAAGGGAATATCATGTGCTATAGCTAGAAGTGCCAGATGGTAGGCTCTTGGCACTACCAACTGCTGTATTCTCTCACCCTCTAGCCCTCCCTCAGGGGTCCAGTCTCTATACACTAACCTTTTGTCCCAGTATACAGATTTCCCCTTCCCTTGAGAATTAGGTGCCTCGCTCGCTACCTCCCTCAAACCTTGTAATGTAGGGTTTGAGAGATGAGCCTGTCTCAACTCTCTCTTAGTAACCCTTCCCAGCTCCCCTTCCACAGGAAGTCTGGTATTCTCTGACAGCGGTGCCTCACTGTCAGCCTGGGTACTACTACTCACCTCTGCCCTTGCAGTCACTATGTCCAAAGGGAATATCAGTACCTACAAACAGCTGTGGTTCACCTTCAGTCTCACTGCTATAGGGTAGATCCCTCTGAAGTAACCATGTCACCAGTCCTGACTGCAGGTGTGCAGTCTGTCTGGGTCTCTCCAGGCTACTAGACCCACGTGCTTGACTCCAAGCCTGACAGCTTGTAACTGTATGCACACACAGTACTGATTTATCAAAATCATTCCATATTAGGACATCTGCAGGGATATACTCAAACACACCTACCTGATTACTTCCTTTTCCACCCTTCTAGTCAAGGTGAACCCTAGTCAAAGGCATTTGGAATGGGGTACCCCCTAAAGCTCTGACTGGAGAAGACTGCCCAGGCATGTAGTACTTCTCTGTAACCATTGCATGCTTCACAATGGTTATACCAGAGGCTGTGTATCTCTTAGCTATGGCCTCTTTGCCATTCACTAAGACAGGATATAACCTCTTGTGGTAGTTTGGTGCCCTTGTTGTCTTGAGACAACCTACTGTTAGAATTTTTTCACTCCCACTTACTGGCTCTCCCACCTGTTGTTCCCCACCTTGCCTCCGTGGACAACTATATGCTACATGGCCCTACTGGTTGCATTTAAAACATTTAACCCTTGGTCCTAGACATGTACCTGGACTAATGGCTTCCTCTGCTACTGGCAGACTTTGTTGGGACAGTCTGGGCTGCTCACCATGGGTTCCCTTAGACCCATGAGCAGCACTGGGTGTCCCTTTCCTGTGAGTGATGCCCTGCTTGCTAGGTACAGGTCTCCTTTCTTCCCCAACTCATCTGCAGTAGTACATTGTCTATTAGCTAACCAGATTCTCATGTCCTCAAGCAAAGTGATAAGGGCTTGTTCCCTCACCAAAAGGTCTACCAGCCCTTCAAAAGTGGTGACCTGACATCCACTCACCCACCTATGAAAATAAGTGCTTAGTTCAGCAACATATTCACACACACTTTCATCAGCCTTGCATCTATGCTCATGAAACTTTCCTATAAGCTTCAGGTGTTAACTTAAAACATTCTAGCAAACAGTTTTTTACAATTTTATAATTTAAATAATCAGCATCAGACAGTTTAGAAATAACAGTTACAGCTTTACCATGGAGTAAGGGAGTCAGGAACCGTACCCAGAACCCTTGGTCAACATTATACTGTTTACATACTGTCTCAAACATATGAATGAAACTAACAAAATTATTTCCCTCTGTAAATTGTGGAAGAAATTTACTGATCTTTGTTGCTTCTGGGGTTCGGTTACTCACTTCCCCATTACCTCCATGACTCTGACGAAGAGTCTGCATCTCCTTTTCATGTTGCCTCTGCCTCTCCTTCTCCTCAGCCTCCAGCCATCACATTTTCTCATTTTCCTCAGCCTCAGGATGTCTCCATTTCTCTGCTGCTTCTATTTCCAAATGCTTGGCCTCCAGCTCATGTCTCTTCAACTTCAAACAAATTTTTAAGTCCTCTGTAGAAAGGCTGAGCTGTCCATTTTCTGAGAGTTGTACATCTCCACGGCCAGTCTGATTGTCCTCCTGGTTGCTATTCTGTGATGCGGCTGTGAGTAAAGCTGCAATCATGTCTGCTTTAGTCAGTTTGGCATGCACCAGTCCTTTAGCCTGGCACATTTCAGCCAACTGGCTCCTTGTCACCTTGCCATACACGTCTGCTGACATGTTTGCCTGCTCTCTCTGACTAATTAAGAAAACAAAAAAAAAATAAATAATTGTGATATGAACTCTGAATGCTCACTGTGTGGCTCATTGAGAGTACAAACACCTTCAGTGACTACTGTACACAGGCTACAGGAATTCAATATCTACACCACTACAAGCCAATTAATATGTGTTGTGGCTAACTCACCATTGTCAACCAATGAATTAGTGATGTGGATATCCCACCACTGCTAACCAATTAATATGTGATGTGGATATCCCACCACTTCTACCAATTGATATGTGATGCCCCTACACTGGCTCAGTAATCAAGGAGCCTCAATCCTCACCACTGGCAACAGTGAGGGATGTATACAATGGGAGGATAACAAGTACACACACACACAGTAAAGTATAATTTTCCTTAAGAGCACACAGAGATCACAGCCAGTTTGGGGCTGGTTTCTCCATCTTTCTCCAGATCCCCAATAAGACTCCCCACTGGCACAGCTATAGAGTTGAGATCTCAGCCAAGTGGCCAAGCTAAGATGTCCAGCACCCTCTCTGTCTAACCAGTGCTTCGTGTCCCTGCCCAAGCAGCTGACACACACACACACACACACACACACACACACACACACACACACACACACACACACACACACACACACACACACACTTTGAGATTTGATTAATATACAAACACACACACACACACACACACAACTGGGAAAGGCTGGCACAGGTTTAATAGCTATGCCTCCTTCTGCCCTGACTATAAGGTAGTACCAGCTGCCACCAGCCAACTCTTAATCAGCTACTTAAGGCC
This sequence comes from Protopterus annectens, assembly GCF_019279795.1. Taxonomy (NCBI): domain Eukaryota; kingdom Metazoa; phylum Chordata; order Ceratodontiformes; family Protopteridae; genus Protopterus; species Protopterus annectens. The sequence goes on from NC_056744.1 coordinate 968,496,985, forward strand.
CTTAACAAAGGGAGCCCAATCCTACTGTGTAATGTTACTATTATCCAAATATAGTCTGACCAAGAGCAAGGCTATTTAGGAGTGGCCTGTACAGTGTCACCAAATACAAATGCAAGTACTCTAGGAGATTAAATATGTCTTACAAATATCAGCCACCAAGATAGATTTAAATATATTTAATAATAAATAATAAAAGAAAAAGACAATACTCAGAAAACAAACACAGTTACTTCAGAGTTCGAAACCACAGGAAATATTTAAAGCAACAATGCAGGATAGTCTCAAATGCAGAAAACATCTAAACTAATCTTTGCTATGTTCCTATCTATATCTAAAAAGAAATTACTTTCCCCTAGTTACTTACTATTAGCAAGGCAAGTGCAGATGGTGATGATGAGTGATGTTTCCAGGTCAAAGACAAAATACAAAATGCCTAGTCTCTCTGAGAGTTTTTAAATTAATAATAAACATTACTGCTGGTTTAGCTTAGATGACATCACTCTGTCACCTGACTTCAGTTCCCAGGCTAAACAGATACTAACAGCATTTTAATATCTCTGGGTGAGAAGCACATATCTCTCAGGAGTACTCAGAACTGTGTATCTGCTAGGAAGTCTTAAAGCAATCAAACATTTTACATTTTTAAACCTAGCAATTTATTTTCAGAAAATAGAAAAACTTCTAGCTCTAGACATTGTGTCTGCTTGCTGCATCGAAACTAACTTTTATAGCACATCGTAAAGCACTTAATTTCAACTTATTTTCTTGAAGTTTTGTAAGTTAATGTTCTATGTTCCAGCAGGGTATACTGTGCTTACATTCTTGAAGTTCAGTACTGTACAAACTCTGTTCAACACACACTTCTGTACCAGTTGTTTAATATACACATAACATATAGTTCTCTTACATTTGTAAGACAAGCATATGAATCATGTTGATATTCACAAATGATACACAATTATTTACAAAATTCCAGATAGCTGGGTTGGCAGTGTCACAGAGCCCATCACAGAAGAAGTAAGAATGGCACTAAGGAAATTAATTCAGGGAAAGCACCAGGCTCAGATGAGGTCATAGCAGATATGATAAAGATGCTGAGTGAGATAGGGGAGAAACAGCTCCTGAGGGTACTAATAGCAGTGTGGAGAGAAAGGTGTATCCTAGATGACTGGAAAATAAGCATACTCATACCAGTGTACAAGAACAAAGGGGACATCCACAACTGTGGGCAGTACAGAGGCATCAAACTCCTATCACATTGCATGAAAGTTCTGGAGAGGGTGATTGATAAATGGATACGCAGAGTAGTAGAATGTAAGATAGGAGATGAGCAGTTTGGATTCAGATCAGGATGCAGCACAGCTGACCCGATATTTGCACTGAGACAGATATTTGAAAAGAAGCTAGAGATGAGGAGAAAGTCCAACTGGGCATTCCTAGACTTGGAGAAAGCATATGACAGGGTCCCAAGAAAGCTGATCTGGGCAGTACTGTGGTGGTTTGAAGTCCCAGAAATATTGGTAGAATTAGTGCAGGCTTTGTACAAGGACTCAATGACTCAAGTACGAACAGTGTTTGGCCTCACAGAGGAGTTCCCAGTGGGAGTGGGTGTACATCAGGGTTCAGCTTTGAACCCACTGCTGTTCATACTGGTGATGGAGTACACTAGCAAGCAGATTGGAAGGGATGGATCAACAAAGCTGCTGTATGCAGACAATGTGGCAGTACAGGCAGACTCTGAGCTAGAACTTCAGCAAAGGATAGGAGAATGGAATGCAAATCTGAAGGCACATGGGATGAAACTAAGCACAGATAAGACAGTGGTAATGGCAGCAAACTGGGGAACTCAGACGAAGCTGAGAATAGAGATAGAAGGGAAGATAGTGGAACAGGTAAACAGCTTCAAGTATCTGGGAGGAGTAGTTGAGGAAAAGGGTAGTCTGAATGAAGAGGTCAAAGCTAGAATCAGAGGAGCTGCAGCCAACTGGCATAGAGTATCAGGTGTATTCTATGACAGAAGAATGCCAAAGAAGCTGAAACGTAAGGTGTACAAGACAGTAATGTGACCAGTACTACTGTATGGTACAGAAACCTGGGCAGTAAAGGCAGAACAGTTGAAGAAGCTTGAGGTGATGGAAATGAAGTACCTGAGAAAGGTGGTGGGATGAACACTGTGGGACAGACGAAGAAATGAGGACATAAGAGCAGAAGCCAAAATAGCTCCAATTGCAGAAAAGATCAAAGAGAACAATTACGGTGGTTTGGGCACATGTGTAGAAAAGCAGAAGACAATCTGGTGAGGAAGCTTTAGGACAGACAGGAAGAAGGTAAGAGAAAGTGAGGACATCCATCAAAGAGGTAGATGGATTGTGTGAAAGAAGATCTGCGAAAGTCAGGTATGAGTGTTGAAGAAGGCAGGAGTGAGGCACTGAATCGAGAGAGTTGGCAACAGTTAACATGATACCCCGACCCCGTGTAGAAAAATGGGAAAAAGGGGCCTGATGATGATGACGATGAGGAGGACTTGAGGAAGCTAGCTAGAAGTGATAGAGATGAAGTGCCTGAGATGAGTGGTACAATGCACACTGTAAGACAGATAAAGAAATGAGGACATTGGAACAGAAGCCAGAGTAGCTCCAATTGCAGAAAAAGCCAAAGAGAACAGATTATGGTTGTTAGGGCACGTGTGCAGAAGAGCAGAAGACAATCTGGTGAAGAAGATTTCGGACAGACAGGAAGAAAGCAAGAGGAACCAAGGGTGTCCATTAAAGACATGGATACATTGTATAAGAAAGGAACTGTGACAGTCAAGTATGACTGTTTAAGAAGGTAGAAGAGTGGCATTGAATAGGCAGAGATGGCAACAAGTGACATGACAACCCGACCCCATGTAGAAAATGTGAAAAAGGGGTCTGACGATGATGGTGACTTTTGTATATACTGATTGTCATATTTAATTATCATTTTTTTATTTATTTTTATTTTTATATCACTGTTGTCTCATCATGCTTTATTGTATCCTGTGTATTTCACTATCAAACTGTATGTGTATATGCTTTTTTTAATTGCATTTGTACTAGTGTTTTATTTGATTTTTTTTAACTCTCTGGAGCTTTTCTCCCTGAACCTCTGCTGAAAATGGGTCTTTATTACCCAGATGGACTTTCCCGGTAAGCAAAGTCAATAAATAAATAAGTAAAAAGTCACTTGGGGCTGTGGCAAGGGCAGTTTCACTATACAGTATATATTGAACTGTCCAAGGCCTTCAATATCATTCCACACTCATAAGCAACCGACCAACTAAACTGACTAAACATTAACCCCATACCTCTCAGTTACTATGATTTAGGCATAATGCTATGATTTTTGGCCCTTAAATGTAGCCTTTCTCCCTATATGTTTATAATGTTCCTCATAAAGTAAGACATGCTTATGAGTATGTACTTGAAATGTGTAAACTAAGGCTATACAAAGATCCACTACCACTAACTATAGAGGTCTAGAATATAATGATCTTCTATTGTGAAAAATAAGAAAATGCTCCTCTTTTTGATCCTCTGCTATGATTTTTAAAGGTCAGTGCTATTGCTTAATACTTGGAGGTTGAGAGGTATGGTTAACACATATGTTACCCATTGGATATCAAACCCACCAAATTAAGATCAGGAGTACTTTCTCCAACAAAAGACTCATTAATGGTGTCTCCCACATGTTCTGGGGCCATTCTTATTTGGTAACTATTTCACTAATGTCCAAACACATGCCAAGGGTCTCTGACTAACCAAGTATGCAGTTGATTGCCTACTAAGAGATATCATGAATTCTCCTTTTGCCTCCAGCTTTGTTCATGAGGGGTCAGCTTGCACAAACACAAGGTGCCAAGACCATGCTCTAAGGCTAAAAGCTAAAACGTGCACTGTGATGTTCTTTGGAAAACATATACAAGTACATGCCACATAAATGGCATCCCCTAAAAAATGATACATTTATTATGGACCTAGACAGCTTCATTGACAATGAGCTCACATTTAACCCCTAATTCAATATGGTGATGACAAAATCCTTTTACCTAGCCCATCTGACTTCCAAGAGTACATCCTGTTGATCTAGGGATGTTATCATCCCCTCAAAAATGACACCGTAACATGTCACTATGATCATAATAAAATCTTTTTATCTAGCCCAGCTGACTAGCATGAGAATAAATTTTAGATCCAGGAATGTTATCATCCTTTTCTAACCTTCTCTTATAAGGCCTAGAATTAAATATAATGCCCACCATTTAGCATGCGCCTGACCAAACAAATGATCCAGCTTGAAAACTCTCAGGGTTATCTCACTAAGAAAGTCAATGACCTAAGCCCTGCTATCTGTCCAGAACACCTAAAAACCCTTTCTTTCTCTTTTCTTCTTTTAGTCTCATACAGACTCCTACAGTGTGATCTATGCTTAGCTTACAGGCTTTTAATGCCCTTGGTCTGTCTGACCTTCTACACATTTTAAAAAATTGCCACACCACACCCAAACTAAAGACCTAAACATCCACCACAAAATAAGCAGAATCTACTATCACAGCAAGAGGTTCTCCCGTTCAATTCTCGGCTTGGCTTGGGAGTGCCTTCTGTGCAGAGTCTGCATGTCCTCCCCACGGTTGGGTAGCATTTGAAAGACATGCGTGCGTAAATGGGCGTACCTTCGTTGAAGGTTGGGCATCGAGCTGGCACCTCGGCATTTCGTAAAAATCTACTGCCAATCATTAGCGGACCGGAGTTCCGCTCTGGCGACCCCTTACCGGGAAAAAGCCGAAAGACAAACAGCAACAACTGGTGAGATAGGTTACTGTCCCAGAGAATTACCTTCCTCTGGAATACACTCCTCCCACTATGTGAGGTAAAGTAACTCCTTAACCCTCTTCAAATGCAGCCTAGATGAATGGATGGCAAACTACAAATATATCCCTGGCCTGACCCCCCCCCCAAACACTTATGGAAAGGGGGCAACATGTAATGAGCAATGTTTGGTTAGAAATCTACAATCCACTCAGATTAATTGCCTAATATTAACTTACAAACTCACAAATATACACAGATATACTCATTCATACACAAACATATATTACACTGGCCTGATAATCTGAAATATGCACTGACAGTCACCAGTGGAGTGTTATGCACATTTACTATAGAATAACTTCTGTGACCACACAGCCACTGATAGGCAGACTGCTTGCTAAATCTGGTTGACCTCTTTGAAAAAGTTATAGTGACACTAGATAAAGGCAGATTGGTACAGACCATCTACCTGGATTTAGCAAATATATCTGACGCTATCCCAAATTCTGAAATCTCTGATAAACTGCCCCAGCTAAATATTAACCCCTATGTTACTTGCTATAGAGGTTCATAGGTAGGTACTAGGCTATTGGCCCTAGGTACTATACAAGCCTAGCCAAAAAGGTACCCTGGCTTTCGCCACCCAAGAAAATTATTTTCCTGTGCCCCTGTCAAGCAGAACCACATAAGTGATCCCCAGGGTGAATTTCCTATTACCCATCCAGAGTGCTAATAAGGAGCTCTGTTTGACATAGATAGGTAGTCTGTTCTAGAGTATGGGTAGTCTCTGGGACAGAAATCTATCCCTCCAGCATGTTCTGTTTATTGTGGTGACAAAGTTTAGGTCCCTAGAGCGTGTAGCTCGGTGGGATTGGGATTTCTTTAAGTGGAGCATGTCCAACAGCTCTGGGTTTGACATTGCTTTGTATGTTAGACAGAGTTCACCTCTGAGTAGGCGATATGCAACGGAGTAAAGCTGGAGTTTTTTGAGACGGTCTGCGTAAGGCATCTGTTTGAGGCCAGTAATCCTCTTTGTGAGGTATTTTTGCTGCCTTTCCAGTTGTTGTAGATGTCTTGTGAGGTACATACCAAAAGGGGCGTTGTACTTTATAATGGGTCTAATGAGTGATGAGTAGAGGGGAACAATGACCTCTTTTTTTCTGGATGAGAAACCTTTTGTGATGAGGTGTGCCACGTAGAAGGATTTCCTGACCACTGTGGTGATGTGATTATCAAAGGAGAAACTACTGTCCACCTGTACCCCAAGGTCTCTTATCACACTTTTGGTGTTAAGTAGACTACCGCCTATGTGGTAGCTCATGGGTACAGAGTTTTTACCAAAGGAAATGAGAATGCACTATTTGGCATTGAGCTTGAGACCATGGTTTTGACACCAGGCATTTGTCTCAGTGAGGCCCTTCTGTAGGATGTCCACATCATTTGGGGACTTGACTATGGCTCCTAGTTTGTAGTCATCTGCGAATTTAGTTAGCCAAAGACCTTCTGTGTTAGCCTGTACTTCAGAGAAGTAGATACCAAACAGGAGAGGACCCAGGACTGAACCCTGTGGTACTCCACTTGTCACTGGTCTGAAGTCTGATTTAGAGTCTGCTACTTTCACAGTGTGGGTTCTGTCAGTAAGCCAGTTGGCAACCCATCTTGTGACATAGGGATTTATACCTAGTTTAGTGAGTTTATCTATAATTCCAGAGTGGGGTATGGTGTCGAACGCCTTGGCAAGATCTAGATAGGCTGTGTGAATCACCTTACCCTCATCTATGGCTTTGGTGATTACTTCAAAGAAGTCTATCAGGTTTAGTTGACATGATCTGCCTTTTACAAACCTGAACTGTGTGGGGTCCAGAGTTTGGAGATCTCCAATGTCTTTGTTTATGAGTTCCAAGATGATACGTTCCATTGCCTTGAAGACCAGGCCTGTCAGACTAATGGGGCGGTAGTTCCCGGGGTCTGTTGTGGCCCCCCCTTTGTGGAGTGGGATAACTGTCACGGTGCGCCATTCAATGGGCACAAAGCCAGAAGTGAGGCTATGATTGAACATGGTACTTAGGTGGGGTGCCAGTTCATTCTGTAGTTCATGTAGAAGGCAGCCTGGGATGTTGTCAGGTCCCATGGATGCTGTGTTCTTGGCTTTGGAGAGTGCGATTTTTACCTGTGCAGCCGTGATTACAGGAACTTTGTATTCTTCCGGTATAAAGATGGGCCCTTTAGGGGGTGAGAGGGGGGTAAAGTTGGCACTGAACCTATCTGCCAGGATCCTGGCAATATCAGTTGGTTCTGTACATTTAGTGTCATTGTGCTGTAACTCAGAGCAGATCTGAGTGTTGCCATTGAGATTCTTGACATAGCTATAGAATGCTTTGTGGTTTTCTTTAGAATCAGTGGCAATTTTGTTTTCATAACTAGCTTTGGAGGATTTTATGAGGGATCTCAGCTTCTTACTGAGGCTGAACAGGGAGTTCCCCCAATCGTGGGATTTTACTCTTTTTTGCAACAGTTTCTTTCTTCTGTTGTAGAGTTTGTTTATGGCAGAAGACCACCAGATTGGCTTCCTTTTTTTGGAGGATAGCATATTGGTTCTGTTAGGGATAGCACGATCCATGCACTCGTGTAAGTGCTTATAAAGTGCATTTGTGTAGGATTCAGCAGTCGTACCTCTATTGTCCATCTGCATGGGTGTTGTGAAGTTTGCCACTTCTGTCTTAAGAAACGTGAAATTGGCTTTGGAGAAATTTTTTATGGTTGTTTTCCTAATAGGGGGTGGGAGCTGGATGTGGATGTCTAGGGTGATTAGCTTGTGGTTGGATCTGACCAATGAGGAGCTGACCTCTGGTGTGGAACACCAGTCACCCATGTTGGTGATGACCAGGTCTAGGATATTGCTGCCCCTGGTAGGGGTGTGGATATGTTGATCCAAGGCATTGGAATTGATGATTTCCAGAAAACGTTGAGCAAAAGAGTTTGTACATGAGTAGTTTTCCCAGTTAATGGTAGGGTAGCTGAAATCACCCATTATTAGAGTGTTGGGCTGTACCTTAATATTTTCCAGTGTATCAAGAAAAGAGGAGTGGGAATCCTGGGGCATGGTGGGAGGTCTGTAGCAAGCTACAATCTGGATTGCGTTTTGCCCAGAGTTAGTTGAACTTGGATAATCTCGGATGCATTATGCTGAGCAACTAGCTTGGAGGTGTGGATATCCTTAATGAATATGGACACACCTCCACCTTTAGTGTTTCGGTCTGGGTTTGGTGGCTGAAAGGTGTGGTATGAATTATAGCCTGGTAACGCAGGGGTGCTCTCTGGAGCTTTGAACCAGGTCTCTGTCACTGCACAGATGTCAATGTTCTCCATTTTAAGGAGTGCCTCGAGTGAGTGCATTTTGAGGTTTAGACTTCTAGCATTGAGTAGCATTACCCACAGATTTTGCTTGCTTGTACCTGTTACGGTGGTAAATTTGTCATTTGAACCTTGCCTAAAAAAGGCGCTATAGGGGTGGCAAGAGCCTTTGCCAGTATCTGGAATCCCAAGGGCGACATACGGTAAACTGGCTAACAGACAGAACTCATCATTAGGGTAGGTGGCATAATTTCTCAGAAGAAACGTGTCACCAGTGGTGTTCCTCATGAATCTATTTTGGGATTATTATTTTTCATCTTATACTTTGCTGACATCAAGGCTGACTTCAATGATCTCTGGATGACCAAGTTTGCTGACAAATGTAAAGTCAAACATGGCAGATGACACCTCTATCTGCCAAGAGGGCCTTGCTCATATAAAAATACATGGTGACTGGAGCATGGACTGAAGTAAAGTGCTAAAAATATTATTTTGAAAACAAGATCATTCCTGCAACCACCATATAAGTAACATTCCTCTGAGCACAGTCATTACAGGCTTGGACATGGCCATGGTCAATGAACTTTCCTTTGACCACCATATAGCGATTGTAGTCATGAAATCCTAATACCTAACCCAACTAACCAGTAAATGAATATCCTCCAGGATTTAGCAGCTTACATTTCCCCTCTACTCTGCCCTTGTTAGGTCCATAATTGAACATATCACACAATTTGACATGTACTTATAAAATCACATTGTCTATCTAGAAAGACAGCAATGTTTCTTCACCAAAGAAATCTCAGTCAAAACCTCTATAAACTACATAAAATGTCTAAATACTGTGCCATCATAGTTTGTCTCCTACTATCTTATCCATGGTGATCTCTGTCTAGCCTACAATGTCATAAATGACCCAGAGCTGTTGTTTTTTTTCTCCTACATTTTCATAAAACTGGAATATCACACATACCTGCTTCTAGGGCTTGATCTCTACACTGTAATATAAACAGGACGCATAGTGGATATAAAACGTGTACACCCCCCTGTTAAAATGCCAGGTTTTTGTGATATAAAAAAAAATGAGACCACAATAAATCATTTCAAAACTTTTCCCATCTTTAATTGAACTATAACCTGTCCAATTCAACTGAGAAACAAACAAATCTGTTTGGGAAAAAAATATAAAAAATATAAAACATACAATAAGTTGGTTGCATAAGTGTGTACACCTTTAAACAAATACTATGTTGAAGCATCTTTTGATTTAATTACAGCATTCAGTCTTCTTGGGTAGGAGTTTATCAGCATTGCACATCTTGACTTGGCAATATTTGCCTACCCTTCCTTGCAAAAGTGCTCCAAATCTGTCAGATTGTGAGGGCATCTCTTGTGAACAGCCCTAATCAGGTGAACCCACAGATTTTCTATTGGATTTAGGTCTGGGCTCTGGCTGGGCCATTCCAAAACTTTAATTTCCTTCTGGTGAAGCCATTCTTTTGTTGATTTGGATGTATGCTTGGGGTCATTGTCATGTTGAAATGTGAAATTCATCTTCATCTTCAGCTTTCTAGCAGACACCTGAAGGTTTTGGGGCAAAAGTGATTGGTATTTGGAACTATTCATAATTCCCTCCACCTTGACTAAAGCCCCATGCCCAGCTGAAGAAAATCAACCCCAAAGCATTATACTGCCACCACTATGCTTCACCATGGGGATGGTGTTCTTTTGGTGATGTGAAGTGTTTTTGCACCAAACATCCCTTTTGGAATTGTGGCCATAAAGTTCAACCTTGGTCTCATCAGACCATAACACATTTTTCTACATGCTTTAGGGAGACATGATGTGTTGTTTTGCAAATTTTAGCTGGGCCTGGGTGTTTTTCTGTGTAAGAAAAAGCTTCCATATTGCAACCCTACCTCATACTCCAGACATATGGAGAATATGGGAGATTGTTGTCACATGTAGTACACAACCAGTACTTGCCAGAAATTCCTGCAGATCCTTCAGTGTTGCTGTGGGTCTCATGGCAGCCTCCCTGACCAGTTTTCATCTTGTCTTTTCATCAATTTTGGAGACACGTCCATTTCTTTGCAACGTCACTGTTGTCCCATATTTTCTCCACATTTTGATGACTGTCTTCACTGTGTTCCATGGCATATCGAATGCTGTGGAAGTTTTTTGTACCCTTCTCCTGACTGATACCTTTCAACAATGAGATCCCTTTGATCCTCTGTAAGCTCTCTGTGAACCAGGCAACTGGGTAAATGTCAGGAAAATCCTACTAAGACAGCTGAACTTTATTTGAGGTTAATCAGAGGCTCTTTAATTGATGGCAGGTGTGCACCCAAGAAGACTGAATGCTGTAATTAAATCAAAAGGTGCTTCAACAAAGTATTAGTTTAAGGGTGTGCACACTTACGCAACCAGCTTACTGTATGTTTTTTATTTTTTATATTTTTCCCCTAACAGATTTGTTTTTCAGTTGACTTGTACATGTTATAAGTCACATTAAATATGGGAAAAGTTTTGAAATGATTTATTGTGGTCTAATTTTTTTATATCACAAAAACCTGGCATTTTAACAGGGGTCTGCATACTTTTTATACCCACTGTATTAGCTGAACAGTTATTTCTCAGAAAGAATCCCCTCACTCTGCAATAAGCTACCACTCCAGATCAAGCAACATAACTCCCTTACTCTTTATAAATCTACGTTAGACATTTGAATGGGTCACCATAAATTCAGTCCAAATCTAGCCCTTCAGTTCCTTATGAACAGGGGAAATAAGTAAACTGCAGAAGCTAGATTCTTAGTGATCTCAGCAATCAACTGTCTGGTATAAACCTATGAACCTATGAAGGACCAAAGTAAATCCAGGCTTCAACCAAAAGTTCACAGAAGAATATGCTGAATCCGAGTTGTCTTCCAGCCAAAGAACAACAAAAGATGCAAAAGATCCTACAAACAAATATCAACATTCCGGAGATTAAAGCCAAGGTAAAGCTGGAGCCGAAGTAGTGTAGTGTAAAATCCAGAAAGCAGCACAGAATAAATTAATCAAGGCTGTAAAGTTGTCATGTAAACAGCACTTCCAACGGCAACAGTGTTTCTCGTACTGAAAAAGCTGTCTCATAAATAGTTCACTGCTCTTCAAGTAACAAAAACTGCTGCCAACAGCACCTTCAACAACATTCCCACACTAGCAATTTAACAGATGATGCAACATCACTAGCAGACTGAAAAGCACTCTGCTATGGTACACAACATTTGGAGGGTCATGAAGGTTTATGTTCCCACCAAATGTCAAGGCCTAAAGGTTTCTGTTCATTGTATTTTCTTGCACTGACAACACATCTGTATGGCTATTTTGATTCTTTAATTAACTGCAAACAACAATATTCATTTTAGATTTTGCACAGCAAAGCCTAAAATGTGTTTTGATCTATCAGTACTGTGTCCTGGTTCAATTAGTAATTACAGGGGGTGGCCGAATATGAAACAATTTACTCATTTCTAAATTAAAATGACTGACTGCATTCAAACTTAACAGCCTTAAAAAATATGGTGTCTGTGCTTTTTAACAAGTATTCAGAGTTCCTGTTTGTACAGTAATCATGTAAAGTAAACGTGCTGTGACAGGTTTTAAATATCCTCAGAGCTCCTTTTAAGGTTGCAAACATGCTGAGCAGAAATCATGACTTCATTACCATAGTAATCTGAACAGTTTTGTGACTGTTCTTTATAGTGTTGTGCAACAGTTTCCTGACAAAAAAAATAGTCAGAAAGTTATTCCAAAAACAAGGAAAAGAAAGGTGAATACTCCACGACAATCGAAGCAAGCCAGGAGGATAGTCAATCTGTGTGACAATCCACAAAAATAAGAAAATAATGACCTCTTTATTGAAAAAAGTAAGCGCTTTCACGTCTCTCTGGACGCTTCATCAGACTTAAAATAACAACAGCATTCAAAGTCATTTAAATACCACACTACTCACTTAATAAACCAATGAAACATCTCATATGAGACACCTGATAAAATAAGGTTACATCCCTAAAGATATATAGCTAATATGTGATTTAAAAACATTCATAAAAACCTTCACATCTGTCACTCTAGAATAAATGACAGTTATGATAGAAAATAAAATAACAACAATAAATAATACATATAAACATACATACAAAAACAAAAACATTACAAAAATTCTATTTTAAAACCCCAAGATAACTATGCCATCAAATATTGAATGGCATTAGTGTCTCAAAGGTTTATCCAGAAGAAATAGTTTCAGTGTGAACCTGTCGTTCAAACCATGTCCTTGATCATCCATCTGGCTTCCTCCTTTTCAGTATAATTACCAATGTTCCCTAACCTTTCTGTGGTGTATATAAATGCTAGAACCATGAACCTAAAGGTATGTGTCGTGTCATTCTGTAGGACATGTTTGGCTAGGGCATTACACTCATTCTCTCTATTGATAGCATATGTGTTCCCTAATCTGTTCCCTCAATGTCCTATTGGTTTTGCCAACATAAAAACATTGGCATTTATTACAGAGAGCCAGGTAAACTACGTTCCTAGATTTACAGTCAGCATAATGGTCAAACTTATACTTAACACCTGTATCAGGATGTTCAAAGACAGTGGTATTCATAATGAACCCACATTGGCTACAGCTAGCGCGTGCATACATTCCCTTTCTGGATGAGGTTAGCCTATTAGTTTCTCTCTTCTCATAACAGAGCAATCTTTTTAATGATTTGGTGTTTCTATAGCTGAAACTGGTGTTCGTCCCTACCAAAGCTTTTATATTTTCATCTAACTGTAAAATCCCCCAATGTTTCTTAATAACTTCTACTATAGAATTATTGTTATTCGTGTAAGGAATAACTATTCTTCTCTTCCCTTGTCTATTCTTTTTACTTTCTATCCTTGTTTCATTACTTCTCCTAATTTATGGTAGACCTGCTTGGTCTCGTTCTATTCCCTGTATCGCTCTAAGATCTTTGCTGTGATAGCCTCTGTCTATAAATTCTTGTTCCATCCCTTCTATTGTATCAAAATATACAGAATCATTACTTGTTAAGCATGAGTATCGCATAGCTTGATTCTTAACTATATTCCTATGGATGTGTGGTGGATGCATACTATCTCTGTGTAGGATAGCATTCCACCTGCATGGTTTCCTATAAATCTGTGTGGTTATCATCCCCTTTTCTTTCACTAACAAAACATCCAGGAATTCTAGTTTATTTTGAGATTTCTCACTGGTTAGTGTCAAAAAAGTTGTTGTACCATTGATGTATGTGATGAATTCTTCCAGATCTGGATTATATGGTAACGCTGGATGTAAAATCACTGTTTACCAGTATACCGAATGATGTAGGTATAGATTTTTTGAGATTATATTTAATACAAAAAGGGATGACTAGCTGTCAAGTCATGAAGATTACAATGTTGATGGAGTTAATCCTTACATATAATGCATTTACCTTTGATGGGAACTATTACCTTCAAACAACAGGAGTAGCAATGGGCACATCATGTGCCAACTCTTATGCCAACCTAGTGCTGGCATATTGGGAGTCTACATATATTTTAGAACATATGATATACTCCAAATATATCAAGTATTATAAGAGGTTTGTGGATGATGTTTGTTTGTTGTTTTTTTGATACGGGGGGTGAGTTAAATGATCTGGAAGAATTCATCATATACATCAATGATACAACAACTTTTTTGACACTAACCAGTGAGAAATCTCAGTTTACCTGGCTCTCTGTAATAAATGCCAATGTTTTTATGTTGGCAAAACCAATAGGACATTGAGGGAACAGATTAGGGAACACATATATGCTATCAATAGAGAGAATGAGTGTAATGCCCTAGCCAAACATGTCCTACAGAATGACACGACACATACCTTTAGGTTCATGGTTCTAGAATTTATATACACCACAGAAAGGTTAGGGAACATTGGTAATTATACTGAAAAGGAGGAAGCCAGATGGATGATCAGGCTATCTGCAGACAAAGGACATGGTTTGAACGACAGGTTCACACTGAAACCATTTCTTCTGGATAAACCTTTGAGACACTAATGCCATTTAATATTTGATGGCATAGTTATCTTGGGGTTTTAAAATAGAATTTTTGTAATGTTTTTGTTTTTGTATGTATATTTATATATATTATTTATTGTTGTTATTTTATTTTCTATCATAACTGTCATTTATTCTAGAGTGACAGATGTGAAGGTTTTTATGAATGTTTTTAAATCACATATTAGCTATATATCTTTAAGGATGTAACCTTATTTTATCAGGTGTCTGATATGAGATGTTTCATTGGTTTATTAAGTGAGTAGTGTGGTATTTAAGTGACTTTGAATGCTGTTGCTATTTTAAGTCTGATGAAGCGTCCAGAGAGATGTGAAAGCGCTTACTTTTTTCAAAAAAGAGGTCATTATTTTCTTATTTTTGTGGATTAATTGTCACACAGATTGACTATCCTCCTGGCTTGCTTCGATTGTCGTGGAGTATTCACCTTTCTTCTCCTTGGTTTTGCAACATTATTTGTTAGGTGATACCTTACCCTGAGGTGTGTTTTTGGATATTTACTAGAAAGTTATTCCAATTTATTTATTTATTTATTTCCAGTTTGATGACCGGGGAGGTCCACTGGGCACAGGGAGCCCATTTTCAGTGGAGGCCCTGGGAGAAAAGCTCCACATTACATAGTTTAGTTACAGATACAATCATAGTAAAGAATACACAATTACAATTTCATTTCATGCAAGAGAACAGGAATAAAATCTTTGGTTACATAGTATCTAAATATTTAGGATGGCAGTGGTAACTTAATTGAGAGGGAGAATAAAGACTTAGAAGGAAAAGAGAGAAAAAAGGTGGGATGGATTATTTATAATACGTACAATTATGTTATTTACAATATGTACATTTATGTTAGGTTAGCTTGTACTCAGAGTTAGTCAGGAGTTTAAGGGGTGGATTGATTATTAGGCTAGGTGGGGATAGTGCAGCTGCATTTTCTGTTAGAGGAAATGTAGGAATGTAGCTGAGTTTTAAAGTTTTCAAAGTTTTCACAAGTCCTTAGAGAGGAAGGAAAAGAATTCCCTTTTTTAGCTAAGGAAAAAAATAACAGAAGCTGACCAGAAGGACGACTGGGTTTGCGGACAGTGAATAGGTTTTGGTGAGTAGATCTTAAGAGTTCTCTGAGGGGGTGTAAGGTTGAAGGATGTTGGTTAGTGCTGGGTACTTAGTAGGTTGAAAAATTTGTCTGTGGGCTGTAGTAATTTGGAGATAGTCTAGATGGTTGGAGAGTTCAAGCCAATTTAACAAATGAAGGGCAGTGCAATGATAGGAGGAGTATTTGGCTTTGGTGGCAAATTTAGAAATCTTATTATAACAGACTTCTAATTTGGAGGAGAGAGAGGCAGATAAGTTTGTTAGTAGAGGAGTGCCATACATTAGAGAGGGGAGTAGATAGGTAGTGGCGAGAGTTTGTCTGGTGGAAGAAGAGAGAAAGTGGATGTTTCTGTATAGCATATCAAGTTTTATATGGGTTTTCTTAATGTTTTGCTGGATGTGACTGTCAAATTTTAGGTGTTCATCAATAGTAATTCCAAGTAGTTTAGCGAAGGGAACAACCTCTATAGTGGAGTTGTTATGACTAATAATTTGGAAAGAGTTTTTATCAAGAGGGGAAGCTTTTGAGGGAGAGAATAATAGTATTTTGGATTTGTTGGCATTTGGCGAGAGGTGGTTTTGGAGCATCCAGTTTTTAGTGGTGGAGAAAGTGGTTTGTATCACTGTTTGACGCTCTGAGAGGTTAGAGGCAGAGCAGACTAAAGTTGAATCGTCTGCATATTGTACAATTTTGGTGTTGGGAATGGCTGTGTGGAAATCATTAATAAAGATTTTGAACAGCGTTGGACCATGTATGGATCCCTAGGGTACCCCAGTGGGGGTACGAAGGAAGGTTGAGGTGCCTTTCCCACATTTCACAGCTTGAGACCTGTTAGAGAGGTAGCTTGAGAACCAGGATAAGGTATTCTGGGAGAGATTAAGGATAGAAAGTTGGTTCAAGAGATGGGTGTGGGAGATGGTATCGAATGCCTTGGACAGATCTAGTAGAACTGCTGATACTGTTTTTCCAGAATCACGGGCAATATTTATTGTGTCTAAGAATGAGAGAAGAGCAGTGATAGTACTATGGTCAGGTCAGAAGCCGTGTTGGGTTGGAGTAATTAGTTGGTGATTGGCTAGGAATGGCATAAGCTAAAGGTGGATGCATTTTTCCAGAAGTTTTGAGATTGGGGGAAGGATAGATATGGGGCAGTAGTTAGAGACGCTATTGTTTTTGCCTCCTTTATGGAGAGGTAGAATAAAGGCAGCATGCCATAATTTGGGCACATAAGCTTCCCGCATGGATCTATTGATCAAGATGCTGATGGGGAGAGCGATATCATCTGTGGCTATTTTTAGGAAGGAAGATGGGATATTGTCAGGGGCATTGGAGCATGGTTTTAATTTAGAGAGTAATTTTTTATGTGGGAGGTAGAGATAGGTTTAAGTTTAAATATTGGAGGAGGATTTGGAGCAGAGGGTTGTGTAGGGGGTAAGGAAGATTGGATAGGTTGAGGGGAAGGGTTATTGTTAGGGAAGGTCTTGGTCAGTTCTGCTATGGAGTTGGTGAAGAAGGAGTTGAATAGAGAGGCTATTTCAGGATTAGATTTACTGGTGTCAGGACAGGGGTTGTTTTTGGTACCTGGGTTGAGAAGAGAATTAATGGAATTCCAGAAATGTTTAGGGTTTTTTGATTGGTTAAACTGGAGTTTGATACAATAGGACTTTTTGTCTCTGATGATTTGTTTTTTAACAAGGTTGCTGAGTTGTTTATATTTAAGAAAAGTTTCTGGCTGCTTGTTTTGATGGTATATTTTCCAGGATTTATCTCTTTGTAGCATACGTTTTTTGGTATCTTTGGTTAACCATGGGGTGGTCTTGGTTTTTGCTTTTTTTGTTCTTGGTGGAGCTAGGGAGTTGAGGACGTTTAAGAAGGTTGAGTTGAAAAATTCTGTGGCATTGCCTAGTGGAAGAGTTTTTAGGGGGTTCCAGTTTGTTTGTTTTAGGGAGTCAGAGAAAGTAGTGGGGTTAAAGTTTGTGAGGATACGTGTGTGAATATATTGGTGTAGGTGAGGAGAGGAGTGGGTAGCTCAGTGGATGAAAGCCAGCAAGTGGTCTCCTATAGGGGTCAGGTATATTACCAGAGTTTAAGACTTTATTAGGATGGGATACTAGGATCCAGTCTAGTGAGGTAGCTGGGGGCTTGTTTTGTTGGGTCTGGTAATGGAGTTAGTTAGTTGGGTATAGTTAAATAGCTTGATGAATATGGTGGGATTAGAGTTATTGATTTTATTCCAATCGATATTTACATCTCCAAGTATGAATGTCTCTAGCGTAATATTAGTAGAGGTCTACAGGAGAATTTCTTCAAGAGTAGTGGTGTTATTACCAGGGGGGCATGTAGAGGGCAATGATACAAATGCTTTTGTGGTTATTTATTTTTAGTAGGCCTATTACTAGTTCTGCATTGTTGAATGGAGGGATAGGATTGGGTAGGGAGTGATGGATAGCAGGTTAGAGTAGATTAAGGCTACCCCACCCCATTTTCTATTTAAGCGGTCATGTCTGAGGGATTGGAATCCAGAGGGAGGATTTCAGAGTCGCACATATGATGTTTTAGCCAGGTTTCTGAGATGGCTACAATGTCGGGTAGGTTGTAGTTCAGCTAAGCGTGAAAGTGGGCTACTTTATTTCTTAGACTTTGGGCATTGATGGTGAAGAATTTGAGGTATTTTAGGTTGATTTTATTGCTTGTGACAGGGAGATTGGGCCTAGAGGAAGTATTTGGTCCAGGATTTGGGTGTATGTCCCCTGCTAAGTTGAGGTAGGGTAGTAGTATTTTTGATTTGGTCTTTAATAGTTGTGGCCAGTAAAGTATTAGTTTAGGTTTGTAGCATTTAAATGAGGGAGGAAAAAGCTTTATTCTGAAACAGTGGAATGGGTTGGGTTGAACTAGAGAGGTGGATATGTTGTCGAAGTGTGTTTTAGTGGGATGAGGAAGGAGGTTGGGAATGGGGGGAGGACAAGAAGGAGGGGTGGAGTTGGCTATAGGAGTAGAAGGTAGTGTGGTATAAAGGGAGTAAGAATAGAATATAGATAGATAGATGGGGTGAGAATGGTTTGAGGTAGAAGATAAGGCATAGTAGAGGAGTATATGTGTATATTAGCAGTAATAAAATGAGCAGGGCAGATTGTTTATGTTTATAGATGGAGTAGAAATAGATGTTTATAGGGACTTTGATGGGAGGGGTTGGAGTGATTGTGATTGGTAGGTGGAGATAGAGAGGGGAGGGGTTACAAAGTGGAGATGATTGGTTGGTTGAGAGAGGTTGGGGTCTGGTGTTGATTCACTACCGTCAGCTGATTTCCTTCTAGAATCTCACTTTTGACCATAGCTGTCAACCAATTAGGTGCAAATCTCATCAGAATCAGGGACAAAATCCATAAATAATAAGGGACAATTAAGGACCCTTTTAAAATATTACTGCTATTAATATGAGAGATTGACAGAATAATAGAAATGTGAATTAGTATATGTTTTCTGAAATAAAAGTCTGTAACTAACCATTGTCATTATTTATTAAGTGCAATTCACCACCTTTTCTCCAAATGTCACCAGTTTTAGGAGGGATTAAGAAGGACGCAGCTAAAATCTGCGTCAAAATCAGGGACAGTTGAGAGGTCTGCTTTTGTCCTTGTCAGACTGAGGAAGATCATAATAATAATAATAATAATAATAATAAAATCACATGCAGCATTCTTGTTGGAGGACAGAGAAGATGATCCAGTAACTGCAGTGAATGGCTGCCCCTTCAACATCCCCTCCCTCACAGACTCTATATATAATTTAGCTGTGATCAAATTGAGCTCCACCACACTCATCCCATAAAATTTACCTCATCAGCAGTAAGGCACCAGTTAAATCTATCAGCACTGCACTGTTATAAGAAAATACAACAACTATTCACTAACAAGCTGCATTAACAGAAAAAAATAATTTACCCATGTGTCCAAAAAATACTATAAATGTAGCTAGGACACAGAATAAAAAATAAGAGCAAAAAAATTAGACTGGTTCGAACCTCAAATTGTTTTACTTCCACATACTTGGGGAAGATATTTCTGCTGATATAGCTAGGTCTGTTACTTAAGGAGTATGAGATAAGGGAAAGGAAAAATGAGAGGTATGTTTATTGTCCCTTCCATGTTTACTTTCTTTGGTATACAGAGAACCTTCTTCTAATTCAAGACCATCCCCCTGTATCGGAGTGTCTGTTACAAAAGTCACCAAACTGTGATTACTTGGAATTGTGTTGTAATTACCGTTTTCCTGTTCAGACAGCCTAGAAATGCTACTTATTCAGTGAGTGACCAGCTATCACTAGCAGCCTGAGCATGTTCCAACAGCAAGTACAGGCTCCTCTTAACAGCTGTAGATGAAAAATTAAATAGAGAATAAAGAAATCTAGTAATAAGAACTGCTGCTGTCAGTTTTACATCACACATCCTTATTATTCCAGCTTCACGATCATGACAGAGCTGAAACTACCATCACAAATTACGCATTTGTCTGGCAAGTGTGCTGGGCCACACAGTATCTCACTCCTGTTCCACATGAACCAGAGACACCAAGCCAAAGAATAAAAGATGAGCAAACATAGTAAGCAGCAAAACAAACTGTGACTTTACCCACTCAAAAAAAAAAAAAAAAAAAAAAAGACATAAATAATGGATTTTTGTGTTAAGATGCATGTTCTTGGAAACAACTCATTTGGCAGCCATAAAAGGTACAAGGGCCTTTCTGCTACTATAAGAAGTAAACAAAAACACAACAGTAATTAATACATTTTAATGGACTAACATAGACACTACAAACACTTTCAACATTTTGAATTAATTATTCCAACTACGTTTATTTAGCATAATTTTGTTTTTAACTTCATTGTTTGTTACAAATAAATAAATAAATAAATTAAACATTTTGGTTCAAAGCTGACCAAAAAACAGGTAAAGAGCTGACAAGACAAGCAGATGAACAAGTAAAGAGTCTTGGATTCACTCTTTAGAATACTTATAACGTCAAGTTATTCATTACACTACTAATCTGTTATTAAAAAAATACATTAAATAGTAGCATCACCCTTCTTCAGGCACATGTTGGATTAATGTTGCCACTGGTAGGAAATTACTCTTGTCCCAGTGAAAAAGTTTGAAATTGTGTTTTGCAAACTGGAAGCAATACTTTAAAGGCATTTACCAACAGAAAGTGGAATGGAAACAAACACACATTGATGTATAACAAGATCATTTTTCTATGTGTAACTTGATCACTGCAGTGACTAATCAACATGTTTTTCTGTTGTTATTCTTGTCTTTCCTGTTATGTGTCAGTTAGAGCTCTGTTATTCCCCTCCCGCCTCTTCTCCATTTCCTGATACTTCAAAGTCGCAGCTTAAAATTTTCCATTAAGCGTCTCCACCCTTTTGCTTGTGGTTATTTGACAAGGGCAGAGAGAAAATGTGTGTGTTTTACTAGTGAAAAAAAAACTTTTCAGACTTGTCTGATCACATGAAAAGATTAGATTACAAATACTTTACTCCACCCCCACTCTTCTTCTGAGCACTCTTAGCAACAACCCCTCCCCCCACTACTTCCTTCTCAGCAAATGCAGACATAACACTGGACTCAGAGCGAAAGCACCATGTGACTTCTGGAAACTTTAACCATTACATCAGCCTGAATGAGGAAAAACTGCTACCAAAATATTACTGCTCTTAAAAGGGCAATGCCATTTAGTTCCTACTGGTGACTTCTACCAGGGTATAAAGTGTAAGTGCTTCATGAATTATCTTGGAAAGAAACAAAAATCATTTTAATATTTATGTAATTTATTTTTCCTGGTGAAACAAAACCTGTATGGCAAATATACCTTTCAGTAAGACAATTCTGCATCAGCACATATTGATAAACAACACCATTCACATTATTTCATACATTTATTAGGAGTTGTAACTTTTGTGTGACTCTTATTTCCTAGATATGCAGTACCCCAACAACACCCCCAAGACAGCAATGGGTGTACTACAAAAAATTCCATCATATGTCTTGTTTTCTTGCCATCTCTCTCTCTCTCTCTCTCTTATACTAAAAAATTACCAATTTTGCCATTTTCCAGGTAAGTACACAGGAAATGTTTGAACAAAGAATGTCACATTAAGTCCTGGTGTGTTTCTAAGCAAAAGCTTGAAATCTCAAAAAAATAAAATAAAAATAAAAAATGGAATTCCCCACTTCACAAGGCCTACAAAATACATAAGCATAAAGCAAATGAATTCAGATTCAGACCTCTACATTTACATTTCAGAGTGCTTAACATTTTGCAGTGACCCTGAGGATGCTTTGAAAAAAGGTTGACGACATGATGGTTACCTTACAGACACAAGTTTCAGGGTTTGATTTTCACATGGGGTAAGTGGCTAGGCTTAAAATGGCCCAGAGGGGCAGTTAGCCTAGTACTAATCTATGAACCTAAAACACTTCTAATTTGCATCTCTTGTTTTCACTTTATTTCTGAGTTTACTGAATTCTATGACATTAACTTAACTCTTAAAAATATAGAAACCCAGAAAACTTTGGCAGACAATGACTACTTGGCCAAACTATTCTTCTCATGTCCTTACTGCAGGGATACGCTATATTTTCATTAATACCATACTTTTACTTCTCTTTTCATCTACAGTTGCTTTATATCTTTCACATATTTTCTTGAAATCATTCACTAAAAACTCGTCAAAAATAATATTTCACATCATCTAAAGCACTTTCCACACAAACTAATCCTGATATCAGCCTAGATTTGTTTGCATCTTCCACTTTTGCCCACTTTTCTTGAATGTATCCTATTCTGAAGGTTTCCGCTCTCCTAGACTTTGGTCTCACACAAGTTAATTCAACTACAAATGTGCCTGCCTTAATAAACTCTTAAGAAACTTGGTGCAGACCTCAAGAAGAAAGTTTTAAGATCTATGGGGTAAGTTTCAGTAGCAAGCACTTTATCAGATTGAGACTTCTTACACATTCATTCCCAGAAATCATAGTTAATGAAAACTGCAACCAAAGTGTTATGAATAATGCAATCCCACTACAAGAGGTACTTTTATTTATGTGCAGGTATATGCATGCATCCATAGGTATGTATTTAGTTATGTATGAGTGTAAGCTGTCATAACTTAGAATTAAAGCATTTATTCTCCTTTAACCCTAGGTGATTACATGCTCATGCTGTGAGATTAACCCATTTTTTTCAAAGGTTTCTTTTGGAGTTTCAAGGCCATTTAGTCCAAAGAGCATGTGCATCTTGCCAATAGCCACTCTCAGGTTTTCCATCCATTCTCAAGGGGCAAGTGGCCAGTCAGTCATGGGGTAAACTTGACAGCACCCATCTAGTCATCTAGGTTTAGTCTGAAAGAAGATATTGAATCTCACTATTTGACTTGCAGAGGAAACTTGTTCCAGAGAAGGTGGAGGAGCTGGGTGATGGATCTCTCTCTTTCCCTCTCTCTCTCTCCATCATGTTTTGTTTATCTGCTGATGAAGGTTTAGATCTCTAGTTCTAGTATTATTTGAGCTGTTTAATTTATTGACATACAGAAGGACCATTGGATCTCTAATGGCATGATAAGCAAAGCACAGATCCCCCTCAGGAGTCTATATGACACAGAGTATGGGGTCATGGCTTCCAGTCTTTCCTGTTAACATTTTTGCTAGGAACTTATGGGACTTTTGTAATTCATTGACATATTGAGTGCAATGCATACCAAACAGAACAGTGGACTCTATAATGGGTCTGATAAGTGGTGAATAAAGAGGAAAGTTAACTTATTTGGTGCACAAAAGTGCATCGGGATTTGGAAACATAACCTGTGGACTAGGCTTAGGTTAAATAGTTTAAGGAGAGGTTCAGTGAGAGTCTGTTTGATGCTGTTTAACAGCACCCAGTATGTTGTCAGGACCCACGGAGGAGGTGTTTCTGTTTTTTGATAATACCTTAGGAGCATGTTCTTTAGTGCTAGTAGGGGGTGTAAGTTATTCTGGGATGAATGGTGTTGGAATAAGTGTTTTATGGGTGAAGTTTGCAGAGAACTTGTTTGCTAATATATTTGCTTTATGATTTGGGTAGACGTGGGGGGATGCTATTAAGCTAAAATTCAGAGCAATGTTGAATATTATTTCTTAGTTTTTTATCTAGTCAAAGAAGGATTAACAGCTATCCTTCACTTCAGAATTTAATCTCTGTTCATGGCTTGCTTTACTGGTCCTTATAGTGCTTTTTTTTATTATTGGTGATAATTTTTTACTGTCATCATTTGCTTGTTATAAAGTTTGTTTATTCCAATTGACCACTGGAGGTGAGGGGTGGTTGTTTTTAAATTTCCCACTATATTTGACTCTAGTTGGGACTGATGATTTTTGGATTTGTCCAAGTGGGCAAAAAACTCCTTAGTGAAGTTAGCTGCTGTTTGGGGTAAGTGATAGTGACGTCATGGGTAAATTTAGATTTCATTACATAACTATATAAGGTTCACCATTCTGAAGTCCTTACATTCAGAGATTTTGATGACGGGGGTATGGTGGTTTTGAGAGGAAATGTCACTAGTTTATGGCCTGACTTTACTGAAAAAGGAGACACTATGGCACTGGTGAGGCAATATTGGAGAGGATGAGATAAGGAATATTTTAGCCAATAGTAGGTTTGCTCACTACTTGATTCAGGTAATTCCTGTTTATCATATCCAAAAGTCTCTGGAAATACCTTATGATAGATGAATAAGTGCTCCAGTCTATGGTTCGTAATTTAAATCACCTAGGATTACATAGTTATTACTTACAGGAAGTTCTTCTCATACTTCCAAGAATCAAACATTATAATCTGGAGGCAAGGAAAGGGTTCTACAACATGTTATAAGCTGGAAGCTTTTCTTGTTCATGATAAGCTGAAGTTCTATGAGCTCAGTTTGTGGATCTCCAGGTAAATGTCTAGATGAGATGTGGCCTTTGACAAATATAATATTGTAAAGTTTAAACATAAATTAGCATTGCCTGTTACAGGTCAGGAGGCATAGCAGGTTTAAAACTCAGATATGGAGGGAGTGTTTTATTTACATGTAAACCAAGTCTCTGTAAATACACATACATGGACATGTTCTAAATGTAACAGCCCCTCATGATAGGGAAAATTGTTTATTTATGTGCAATTTGGTAACTGGGTAATTGGACTGGTCTACTGACACTTTTCAGCCACAACCCAGATAAAAATATACAGTAGTAAATGCAAAGGATAATTTGTAGACGAAGTTAAGAGATTAGGATATTAATGTACACATTTGAAAAAAAAACTGAAAAAAACAAGCAAAATCACAGACTTTACAGTGTCATACATAAGTGGAAATTATAACAAGTTATGCTAATTTATGTTTAAACTTTACAATATCTACATAGAAGTGGGAAGTTTTTTTCAATGAGCTTGTCCTTATTGAGACCCTTGGTGTTGAGAACACCCACCTTAATGTGATCCAGTTTAGTATTAGATAAATTTGCTAAGTTGGTATGTCTATCCATCCTCTGTTGACCGGGTTAGTCCCATTAGGCAAGTGTCCTCTTTTCATGAGAGACCCGAGGGCATCAGGGAACTTCCCTACTCATTTTGATAGTTGCTATGGGATCTTTTACATCCACCTGAATTTCCAGCAACTCAAGCAGATGGCACCTCGGTTTAACGTCTGAGGAGAACAATGTAAATCAGTTCACTACCCGCTATTACGCTGCAACTACAGTGACACTATGTGGATGACAGTGCAGCACTTAACCATGCTGTAAACAGCAATTAAATAAAATAAACAAGAACCAACCAGCAACTAGCTCCAGAAGAGCCAGTCAAGCTCTGACAGTAATTAACCTTCTCTCACAAGAATAACTGCCACATTTCCCAAGATGCCCCCCAACACCTAGCTAAACAAGCTGTCCTGGTTTAAAAAAAAAAAGAAAAAAAAGCTGTTACGGTTTAAATGCTGCAGAAACAGTTCAAGTACCTGAAATGGCAAAAAAAAAAATCAAGTGGAATATAGAACATTCGTTAAATTATGCTGAAAACATGTTCAAATCAGTGCACAGCATATCATGCCTGTTACCACTTTGAATATTTTATGAAATAAACCGTGTAAGTGAAATGTGCATTTGAAGTGCCCTTCATTCTCATAACAGTGTTTAGGCAGTGCATTCTTCCAGTTCTTACCAATGCTGGATTTTTTGTGGCATTTAAACATACTCCTCAAATGTCTTTCAGTGATGTCTTGTTGGTAGAAGGAAGTGCTTCTGGCCACTCTACAATTTGTCTGACCTTTCAAGGAAATTTTTAATAATAGCTGCTGATCTGATGTCACTGACAAATTATTTTCTCTTAGGGCAATGTGCCCACAGACTTAGTGTGTATCTGCGTGGGGGACATTATTTATTTACTGACATTTGATTACCAGGAAAGTCTGACTGGGTAGATGCCCATTTTCAGGGAGGCCCAGGGACAAAAGCTCCAAATTATTACAAAATATTTTAAGATCAGTAACTTTACAATATTCAAAAATAAAATAAAAACATCTGCAGTTTAAATAATTATAACAAATTAGACATAACAAAAACATTGGTTAAGAATTGATACAAGGTATCATTTAAAATTTAGAGAAATTTTAGATAGTTTGTAGAGAAAATAAAGGTTATGTTAGTCTAATACAAATAGGAATTGCAATAGGAAGTGAAGGAAAAACAGACTTATGGTATATTTAGAGAGAAAATCAGGGAAGAGAAATAGATATCAGTAAGTAGGTAAGTGGAGAAGGAAGGGTAAGGAGGTATAAGGAATGAAAAAGGTGCTTGTTCTCATTTAGGGATATAGTTTATTCTGGTTTTGAGCAAGAACAGAGCCAGATATTAGCTAGGAAGTCTTTCAACGTGGCTTTGAAAGATGGGAGGGAGGGTCTAGACCTGATGGATATAGGTAAGGAGTTCCAGGTTTTAGCAACCAGTACAAGTACAGACAATGCCTTGCAGATTTGCTAGGTTTATAGACAGACAAGAGTTTTTTGGTCACTGGATTGCAATGACCAATTGGGAACGTAGTTGTGTTGAATGTTTTTTAGTGCTGGAGAGGCAGATGGACGCTGGATAATTTTATAGGTGGTAAGAAGTTGAGTATATGTTAATTGATTAGGCAGTTCTAACCAGTTTAGGCTTTTTAGTGCTATACAGTGGTGGGTTCTGAAAGGGGTATGTGCTGCAAATGTAGCTACTTTGCTGTAGCATTGTTCAAGTTTTAATTTTTGTGAAGCCTGGTATGTGGTTCCAGTATTTTGTAAACCTTTGTACCATCTAGGTGCTGTGGCAATGTTTAACTGTGTTGAGGCCAAGATGCTATTGGGCCCATTAAAGCATTCATCATCTAAATTAAGGTTATAGAACAGATATGTGGCCAGACCAGGTATGGAAATAAGGCACATAAGAAAAGCTGGCAGTGGAATACAGAAGTTCAGAATGTTATCCAAAGAAAGAAGGATTTTGGGAAGATATGGAAGAGATAAAACATAGAGCAGACTATGCAAGAATGCCAGTTGGTTGACAAAGAGGCTATGAGAGCAGTCGCAATGGCAATGAACCTGGAAAGGGACTCAGCAGATGGCACAATGAAGCTGTATCAGATTACTAGGCAATGATGTTGATGTCACAGAACTTGCTGGAGAGACAGATTTTTCTCACAGAGGTTGCCCCGCCTTTGTAACAAGCTTCCTATTCATGTTAAACAAAGCCCCTCGTTGGCCCTATTTAAGTGTAATTTGGATGATTGGATGGGTAACCGGAAATTCAAGCCAGGGGTTCAACCTCTGTCCCTCTTGGACAGGGGCTACAGGTGCTGATTTTAGTGTCTGCTTGAACCAGATACCCTTGGGAACATGGGTTGAACTTGGCTAGGCTTGTTAGGGCCCTGGGGCCATTACCCTAGTAACCTCCTATGAATGTATGATCCTATGATGGCTAGATAAAGAAATTAGTTGTTAAATGTCATTCTTAAATGATGCTAGCAACAATCTGCTCACCAGAAAAGAGGACAACACAGGCAGATGGAAGGAGTACTTCATGAAGATTCTGAATGAAGAAAACACCACAGAAATTGTACTGCCTCAAATGCAGTCTACAATGAATGGTGAAGAACCCACCCTAGAATAAATGCAAAGAGCACTAAGGAAAATAAAGTCAAGGAAAGCAGTAGGCTCAGATGAAGTCATGGCAGATATGATCAAGATGTTGGGTGAGTTAGGGGACAAATTGCTCCTGAAATTACTCATTGTAACATGGAGAGGAAGGCATATCACAAATGACTGGAGAATAATTTTATTTATTATTTTATTTGCAGTTTGTTTGCCAGGATAGTCCATTGAGCCACAAATGGCCTGTTTTCAACTGAGTCCTGAGGAGAAAAGCTCCAGAAGGTTGATTACATAATACAAAGTAGGAACAAATTTGAAGTACACATTAAAAAAAAAACACATTTGTCACACATTGAAAAAGTAATTATGCATTAATACAGTAACTAAGAAAAAAATGTCGGAGGAAATTAGGTATTTACAATGAGTTTCATCAAAGATTGTCATATTTGAACAATCATCTAGAGTAATAGTGGGTAGTATTTGTTATAAGGAGTAACAAAAAATGCCAGTTTAACTTGCTTTAGTATTTCTAGTGTTAAAGAATTAAGATAGGCATTAATGGGTCTACAGGAGGGTTGGAAGATTAGGAAGAAAGTGCAGTAGTTATTAGGTAGGGTGGAAGCATGAGCATATCCATTGTGAGGTTAGATATGAGTGAAGTGAGGTTTTGAACAAGGAGACACTGTTTGTAGTGCGGATGGAGGCTGTAAGAGAGTTCCAGAGGCATGCTTGTGAGAAGGACATCAATTGATTTCCAGTTGGATGTAAGGGTATGTGCAATTTGATTAAGTTGTGAGAATTTGATCTTAAGAGTCTGTCAGGTTTATGCATTTCAAAGGTATTTGCTAGGGAGGGACAGAGAGATGGGTTGTGGATCAGTTTATGAGCTTGGATAAGTTGGGTGTGACTGAGGAAATTGGGTAACTCAAGCCAGCCTAGCTGATGAAGGGAAAGGCAGTGGTGAGAGGAGGCTCTGTGACCTGTGGCAAATTTGGTTATTTTATTGCAGCAAAATGAGAGTTTTGCTTTAAGAGAGGATTGCAGGTTGGAAAGGATAGTTGCACCATAAAATAGAGATGGGATCAGGTAAGTATTAGGTAGCGTGACTCTATTAGAGGGAGAGATGAAGTGACTATGCTGGTAGAGCATACCTAGCTTTTTATAGGTTTTGTTGATATTGGCTTGAAGATGCTTATCAAATTTCAGTTGGTCATCTATGATTATTCCTAATAATTGTGCATCGGAGACTATTTCTAGGGAAGTATTGTTTTTGCTGGTTATTGTAAAGGTATTTTTTAACTAAGAGGGAGTTTTTAGAGGGGTAGAATAGCATAAGTTTGTTTTTTGTAGCATTCATGGCCAGATGGTTATCAAGCATCCACTGTTCAGTAGAGGAGAAAGCTGCTTCTGTAAGGTGGTTAAGAGTGGTGATAGAGGGGGAGGAACAGATTATAGTAGAATCATTGGCATATTGAATGAGGGTGGAGTCTGGGATGGCATGGTGAAAATCATTTATAAATATATTAAATAATAGGGGACCTAGAATCGAGCCCTGGGGGACACCTGTGGATGTATTGAGGAATGGAGAGGAAACCTTGCTCCATTTGAATGCTTGCTGCCTGTGGGTAAGATAGCTTGAGAACCACTGGGTAGTGGAAAGGGTAAGTTTATTTTAGTGAGTTTGGTAAGGAGCAGGTTGTGGGAAATGGTGTCAAATGCCTTAGAGAGGTCTAGGAGGAGAGTGGATATGAAGTGGCCAAAATCACGGGCTTTATTTACTGACTCAAGGAAGGAGAGGAGGGCAGTAGAGGTACTATGGCCAGGATGAAAACCATGTTGTGTTGGTGTTAGAAGTTGAATGAGATTGGGTAGGAGTTGCTGGTGGACACACTTTCGAGTAGTTTAGAAATAGGGGACATGATTGCGATAGGGCGGAAGTTAGTTATGTCATAGTTGTTGCCGCCTTTATGAAGAGGGATAATAAAGGATTTCTTCCATAGCTGGGGGATTTGGCCTTCTAAGATAGAATGATTAATGAGTATGCTGATGGGGAGGGCTATTGCTTCAGAAGCTACTTTTAAGAAATAGGAGGGGATTTCATCAGGAGCATTTGAGCCAGGTTTTAATTTTGGGAGAAGTTTTTTATGGTTGATATGGAGATGGGATTGATAGAGAAAGGTGGAGTTGGGGGGCATGGGGTGTTTAGGGAGGAAGGAATATGTGTCGGTTGAGGGTGAGTGCCTAAGTTATTGGTGAAGGTTGATGTTAGTTTACTAATAGAGTCTATGAAAAAGGAGTTGAATTTGGTTGCTAAGTGTGTCCCAGATAAGTCTAGGTCAGGACTAGGGTTTTCAGCTTTACCCGGGTTGAGGAGGACTGAGATTCCCTTCCAGAAACATTTGTGATTAGTAGTATGGTTGGTTTGGAGGGTAGTGAAATATGCCTTATGGTCAGAAGCAACAAGTTTTTTAACCTTGTTTCATAGTCTTTTATATTCAGTGAAGGTGGTGTTAGTTTTATTTTTTTGGTATAATGCCCAGGTTTTGCCACAGAGTTGCATGGTAGCTAGTGTGTTTTTAGTTAACCAAGGTACTGGGTTACTTTTAGTACGCTTAGTTATTTGTGGGGCTAAGGAGTTAAGTAGGTTTATGAAAGTATTGTTAAAGTAGGATAGAGCATTGTCTAGGGGGAGGGTTTTTAGTAGGTTCCAGTTGGTGTGTTTTAGTATGTTAGTGAAAGTTTCTGGATTGAAGTTTTTTAAGGAGCGGGAGGTAGTCAAGGTGTGGGTATGATGCACAGAGGAGGGGAGACGGTGGGCGAAAGTGGGGAAATGGTCAGCTAGAGTGTCTGGGAGGATACCACTGTCAGAGATGTTTTGGGGATGAGATACTAGAATCCAGTCTATGCTACTTCCGGTAGTGGAATTTTTTTGAGGGTCTGGTGATAGTATTGATTAACTGTGTGAACTTATATAAATTAATGTTATGGGAATTAGTAGGGGATAGGATTGTGGCCCAGTCTATGTTAAAATCACCCATTATAATGGTTTCTTGTGTGATGTTAGTAGAGACCCAGGAGAGAATGTCTTCTAGAACTCGGATACTGTCACCGGGGGGATATAGAAGGAGAGGACAAATATATGTTTATTTTGTTTAAGTGGAGTAGGGCTGGTATAGCTTCTGCTTTATTGAAATTAGGGAAGGGTTTGGTATAGGGGTGACTAGGAGGGAAGCAGAGTATATGAGTGCGACACCACCCCTTTTTCTGGTTCTATCATTTCTCAGTATCCTGTAGTTGGGGGTAGCAGTTCTGAGTCTTTTATGTGAGGCTTGAGCCAGGTTTCTGAGATGGAGAGAATGTCTGGCTGATTGTATAGTAACCAGCCATGAAGGTTTGTTATTTTATTACAGAGGCTTTGAGTATTAAGGGCAGAGAATGTAAGGGATTTTTTAGTTGCAGGAGGGGGATGGGGTTTGGAGGATAAGTCAGGAGAGGAAGAGGGACCAGGATTTGGGTGTATGACACCTGAGAGAAGGATTCAGATACAATGTTGTGAGAGAGATTTTCTTAGTTGGGTATAGAAAATGAAAGAGGTGAGTTTAGAGAGAATTTGAGTAGAGTGAGCTGGTGTCCTATTTATAGTCAGGACTTTATAGGGGAAGAGCATAGTGGAGTTGAAGTGGAAGAGACAAGGGCATATGCAGATGGAGTTGTTTGTAACATTTGTGTTGGATGATATAGTGGTATGGAATTGGGGGGAGTGGTTGATATATTTTGATTGAGTCAGATAGTTTAATAAAAGTAAGGTTGTTAGCAGTAGTGTTTGTGTTAGTATGGTTTGAATTTTTAGGGGCATTGTTGTGGTTTATATGAAGGTACAGTGAGTTTAAGTTGGAGGTAGTTTATATCTTGCTGGTTGAAAAGTTTTTGGTTTGTAAGAAAAGTAGTTTGTGATGTTGAAGGTTTGTAGGGGTGGACTGTTTCAGAGAGAAGTAAAGAAGGGGGGACTATGTAGTAGTGTGGAGGCTAAGTTGGAGTGGCTGAATGGTATTGCCTAGTTTGGATTGGCTGTTGGATATGGTGGGTGTGGTGAGGTAGATATAAATGTAGGGCTGCTGGGGGTGGGTGATATTTGGGGGTAGGGTAGGGGAGCGGAGTGAGCCCGCAGGGCGAACAGAGTGGGTAGACCAAGGAAGGAAAAAAAGCAGGCCAGTGAGAAAAACAATCAGTGGAGTGGAGGGTGAGTATGGAGGAAGGTAAGCAGTGGGCAGAGGGATGCTTAGAATAAAGGCATAGGGGAGGGGGTATGAGAGAAATTCAGTGGGCAGTTAGGGACTAATACACAGGAGGTTGTAATGGAGTGAGCAGGGAATCTAGCTTTTATGATTACAGTGAGCGAAGAAGAGAGAGAGGTTATGGAAGGATAAAGACTGACATATAGTGGACAATCTTATAATTGTAGTAAATGGAACCAGTGTAGGAAAGGTAAGAGGCAGAGAGAAATTCAGAGGAATAAGAAGTGGGACACCAAGATAAGGCAGGTGTGGGGGGATAGAATGTTATATCTGAGAATGTAGAATTATCAATAGAAGGCAAAGAGAAGCTCAGACAATAGGAATGGTAAGGATAACATAAGGCAGGTGGGGGGTCCCAATGCAAGGAGTATGGCTGCTGGCTATTCTGGTCATGATCCTATACTAGTATTTGGCAAGTGGTGGAGCTTAATCACATTTAAGAAATGGAGATAGTGCATCTATTAACATACTTTCTTTTAATCCTTGGAGTTCACTTTTGGAAGGAGGTAGACTTTCCTTGTAGGGGATAGAGACACACTGGGTGTGCCTGGTATCTGATATTAGTCTTGGATGTCCAGGAGGGCAGGGCTGGTAAGCAAAACAATTTGGCAGTTAAGGTTGGTGAGCTGGAGAAACAAAAAATTAAGGGAGAGATGTTTATAAGTTGAGGTAAATTAGTAAGAGTTATATGGGTTAAGCAGCAGTTGAGAGTATGGTACAATTAATAGGTAAAGCAGCAGTACAGTACAAAGAAAAAAAAACAGCAAATAACACTTCAGGTGAATTACCTGTCTAGGATAGGCAAGAAAGTATGATGAAAAGCAAATATCACAGTTACAGTTTCAATATGACAGCAGTGCTGTGAAACTTAACAAAATACAATATCAGACTTTACTTTTATTATGACAAATCTAGTTGTGAATCTTAAGCTGCATAATGCTGTTTAAAATGTATGTGAATTAAAATAATCCTTCTAGTGCCAGTGTACAAGAACAAAGGGGACATTCATGACTGCTGACAGTGCAGATGTATCAAACTCCTGTCACACTGCATGAAAGTGCCAGACAGGTGATCGATAAACAAATAAACACAACAGTAGAAAGTAATGCAGTACAACTGACCTGATGTTTGCAGTGGTTCAGATAATGGAGTAAAATATGGAGAAGAGGAAATAGTCCAAGTGTCCAAGTGAGCATTCACAGATTGTGACAAAGTCCCAAGAAAGCTGATTTGAGCAGTCCTGCAATGATTCAAGGTCCTGGAAACACTGACAGAATTGTTGCAGCCTATGTACAAGGACCCAATCACACAAGTACAAACAGCATTTGGACTCACAGAGGGGCTTCTGATGGGAATGGGTGTGCATTAGTGTTCACCTCTGACCCCATTCCTGGTGATGGACTATATTAGCAAACAGGTAGTAAGGGACAGATCAATAAAGCTGTTGTATGCAGATGATGTGGCACTTCAAGCAGGCTTTGAAAAGGAACTTTAGCAAATGACAGGAGAATGGAATGCAAACTTGAGACTCATGGGATGAAACTCAGTGCAGACAAGGCAGTAGTAATGGCTGCAAATGGGGGAGATCAGAAGAAACTGGAAATTGAGATAGAGGGTAAAACAGTGGAAGAGGTTAACAGCTTCAAGTACCTGGGTGGTGTGGTTGAGGAGAAGGGAAATCTGAATGAGGAGGCCAAGGCTAGAATCAGATGTGCTTTAGCCAACTTGCACAAAGTGTCAGGCATAAAGTGATAGAATTCCAGTGAAGCTGAAACGTACTCTGTACAAAGCAGTGGTATCACAGAAATCTGGGCATTGAAAGCAGAGCAGCTTAAGAAGCTTGAGGTGATGAAGATAAATTGCATGGGATAGGTACTGGGATGCATACTGAGACAGATGAAAAAATTAGGACATCAGAGCAGAAGTTGCAGAGAAGGTAAAGGAGAACAGACCAGGTAAAATGGTTCAGTCATGTGCACGAAAGAAGATAATTTGGTAAAAAAAAAGAAGATTTGGGAAAGACAAAAGAAAGTAAGAAGAGACATAACTTCTAGCCAAGAGATGGATGGACTGCATGAGCTAAGGTCTGCAGCAGTCAGGCTGGCATGGCTGTAGAAGAAGATAGGACAGTGGCTCCGAATCAAGGGAGGTGGTGAGAGTTGATGTGACATCTCAACCCCATGTAGGACTGAAAAAAAAATGGATTGTTGTTGTTGATGTTGATGATGATTATCTAAATCACCAGGAAGGGCTAATAAGTATCAGTGTACTAGGTCATGTGTTTCACAGAGTTTGGCAGCCAAAAATGAATGTGCTGACAAAAGTGAAAAGGACAGGGGGATCAATAAGAATAAAAGCTTACAAAGTACATCTGCATTAGAGGAGTGTTCATCTGAGATGTTTATATCCTGAATACACTCTTCCTAGAGTCAGTGTAATTTATGGAAGGTGTTTGAGCCTTTAAGAAGGAGACTGCTGATTGAAAGTTTGGGTATCTGCATCTAAATCTCATACTAGCAGTATGAAGGAAAATCTGGCTACCACAATTATAAAATTTTGAAACTCAATAAAATTCTTAAAACTAAGACTTACAAGGGTGATCTAGATTTGGAGGAACAATATAGTGTTACTTGGTCTACCAAATGGAAAGGCCAGTCTCTGGTTGCTTTTGTTCAAAAAATTCTTGAAAAAGTGTGATCCCTCCAGTCAAAATATGTGTTATAAAGCATGTTCATAACACATGAGGCCTAGGCCTTGAAACTTCCCAGAGGCCTTTCATTATTAAGCTAATGAACTTATTAGAGAAGATTAAGGTGCTAATGGCTCCTCAACAACTTGCCAGGTAAATAGGGCAATTGAGTCAATCAACACGGCTGTGGATTTGCTATCAACAGCTTGTACAGAATTCTCCACTTGTAGATTAGTATATATCAAGTTGCTTGCAGCTGCTACTAAATTTAAAATGAGACATCTGGTGCAAGCTAAAGTGGTGATGGCTGACATTAGACCCCCATCTAATGATACAAATACCATCAAAGCTAATTTATTTTGCTCTTTGTGTCCTCCATTGGATCTGCCAAATGACTTGCCTGCCTGTGTCATTGATTCATTCATTCCCCCAGGGATGAGTGCTAGACATCACTGAAATGACTGAGAGCCTTATGACTCCATTTCTTCCTGTATGGGGGCTTTATTGGCCCATTGATTTCCATGGAATTAAGAGTCATGCATTAGGGTGTGGGCTGGTCTACTGGTTCCATACAGGTCTCTGCCCTAACTCTTCTAGCAACTCCCAGTATGCAGTCAACAGACTGGCAATGGCTGCCTGGGTGAGGAATGATGGTGTGTGTGTGTGTGTGTGTGTGTGTGTGTGTGTGTGTGTGTGTGTGTGTGTGTGTGTGTGTGTGTGTGTGTGTGTGTGTGTTCCCACCTACATCATTCCTGACTCAGACAGCACAAACCTGCCCTGGCCCCTTCTACGAACGATCACTTACCCTATGGTATATGTTTCTTATCTGACAAGTCAGGCCAACACCCTCCCCAGGATGGGCAAAAAGATGGTGGGCACTTCAGCTCATCCTTCTCCCACCTGGCCCCTACTGTGCCCATACTGCTAATCAACCATAGGTTACTTAGGTCATAATAAGAGTTTCATCATTCCATGAAATGAAGCTAGGTGAATTACTGTGCTGAGTCCTTTCCCTAAAGTTTCTAAAAATTATGAACTGATATTTGCGGTATGTGTTCTGCTGTGTTTTTCTCATGATCATGTTGTGTTTTACATAATTTTGAACTCACTAAGCTTGGTTTTGTGGAGACAGTGGCTTTGCTTGTTTTGTAAGGGTGAGCTGCCAAATAGGCATAGCACTTATTACTGTATGATATTATTACTGTACAATAATTATATCTTTAGACTTAAGTGGGGATGACATCATTGGAAAATAGGGGTGGTTTTACCTAGATTTTGTAAAAGCCATTTTGGACAGCTTGTTTAACCCCATCTGACTGGTGATACATGGCCAGACTCCAGCTTTGTTAAATATAATGGAAAAGCTGGATCTGTGGCACATACTGCTAGAACCCTGACTGTCACCCAGAAGATCCAGGTTTGACTAATATCCTGGTTACAGGTAGAGTCAACAAGGCAGGGTGGGAGTGAGTAGTTGGCAGTGGCTCATCCATTCTGGAGAGAGGAAGTCCATCCGAAAACAATGAGAACAACTACTAGACAGAGAGAGAGAGATGCATGACATGTAACATGTGGAGTGGACATGTCCATTTGGGAATGCAGCTGTGTGCTAGACATCATAAAGCATGTGCAGGAATACATACATACATACATACACACACACACACAAACACACACACACACACACACACACACACACACACACACACACACACACACACACACACACATATTCTCAAAGGGGAAGGCATAGAAGGCCCATGTGTCTCAGAGAGGGCATGCCACCCATCAGTATAAGCATTAGGGCCAGAAGATGGAAAATCTCTAAGGGTTGCCTGGATAAGGGACACATCGTGACCGTCTTTCATTCCAGTAATGAAGAATGAATGGACATTGTAGCAGTGAGGGCTAGATTGTCAACAGGGACAGTAAGAAGATCATATATGAGAAGACCAAGTTATGCAAGAAGGCCTAAGCAGAACATATTCTGTAAGTCAATATCTGGCATCTTTTTTTTTTTATTTTTTTTGTTTGTTTTTGTTTTGTTTGTAAGCTCTTACTTGTCCTTGTTGGGTGGGTGGGGGGTGGGGGATGCAATGTTTTGCTCAAATGGAGGTTTTTACAGCTAAAGGAATTCAAGTTAAGTTACGACAAACTCAGCTCATCAAAATGGCGTACATTGCATTAAAAGCCTGATGTATTTCACAATTGCAAATAGACTGACCAAGGATGTGCTGAATGCACTTGTTCACACTTATTAAGTAGGTTTTAACTCTTGTACATAAAAGAGTGATAATATTAGAAGGGTGCAGGGAACAGTCATCTATGCTGACATCAAAATAATCCATTCATCAGTAACTGGAGTTCATGACGATAAAGCATCTGCCAAATGATGGTCTCCAGAGAATATATATTATGTGTGTTAGCAAGCTGGGATGGCCATCAATCCTGACTGAGGCTGTGAAAGTTCTTTACTCCGACTTGGTGGGGTATACAAAAGTAGATTCCCTGGCTTCCAAAACCTTCTAAAGGTTACCTAGGCAACAGATGGTAGGCACAACCGGAGAATATGTTGATGAGCAGCAGTGATTTAATAAGTGGTTTCCCCACACCACAAGTTAGCCTTGCTTAAGACTATGTTTACACAAACATTTTTCTCTCCAGTGATTACTTCTATGGTTCATTTGCCAAAGGTGATAATCAATAAATAAAAAAAGGGAAGAGTTTCTTGTAACATCTTGTTCAGAAGTAAAATAAGATGAGGTATTCCATTTCTGGGTATATATTATACCTAATGATGTCTAGTTTGCATATCTTATCCCTGTGTCTCTCCCCTGTATAAATTACATACGAAGTTAGCTGAGATTAAAAAACTAAGGGAGGTGTTCAAAACAGAAAATAATAGTTCTCCTAAAGCCTGGAGCATTTCTGAATGGCTACTGTTTACTTTTGTAGAATGCATTTGCTTCTCATGTTCCTCCCACCTACAAGGGATACCGTACTCCATGTTAGAACTTGTTCAGAATTGCTTCCAGTAGATAAGGCAACATTAAGTATAGTGCTGCCTGTTGTCAAGCTAGAAAAGGGTGAGCGAGAATCAGGACTTGGTACAATGAAGAGACTGGCAAAATCTGGTTTACAAAGAGAGACCCGACTTACAAATGAAGGTAATGGAATGGAATTCCAAGCAGCCAAGGAGAACTATCAATCAGGCTGTGCAAACTGTTAGCGTACGTGAACACACCCCTAACCAATGGCAACAGGATATAGCAGTACCAGTTCACAAAGGTACGATCATATCAGACCCAAACAATTTTAGACCTATCAGCTTGACCAGTATTCTAAGCAAAAACATGAAGAGTCATAAAAGAGCTTTTCCAAAATAAAAAAGGTGACCTACTTCTGCTATACCATCATTAAAGAGCCCTGGACAATAGCAGGCAATAGTTTAAACTCTGACAAAGTCAGGAAATCATATGCTGCATAGCTCATCTAATTCTATAAGCATGTCTAATCGCTACAGACAGATCATTTTACCTCTATTATCTCACTAGCTTGACACATTGTTGAACATAATGCTGTATTTTGTAGCCATCTGAAAGAATTGAAAAAGTACAATTCCTGACAAGAAAAATTACAGTGCTGGAAAACCTGAAGTTGTCTGAAAGGTTTCAAGAACTGTCATATTCTGTTTCTTACAGGTTACTAAGAAGTGACATCTGTCTGGTTCTGCTCTATAAAGTAATGATTGATCAAGTTCTATTTGAAAATAAGTGCTTGGGATGAAACACTGAGAGAACTAGCACCAGAATACTACAAATATCAGATACTATAAATAAATAAATGTCATTAATGGAAAAAAGGCAACAGATACATTACACAATGTTTTCCAAGACTGTGAAGTAAGCTTCCTCTTACAATTGTAAAAAATCAGTCATTAACTACCCTCAAAAATAATCTTGATGTGTATATGGGAAGGAGAAAATATTATCATATGGTTACACCAATCAAGCTTCTTGAAAGTCAATAGGTTATAAGCTTGGTGATTAAAATTATGAACTTCTAATGTCAAGTCAGAAGACTAAATGGCTTATTAGGTTTACTATCAAAATGCAGATTGACGGTTAGGCGAACATGGGAATGCAAATGTTAGTTGGCCGATTTCCATATTGCCAACCATCAATTCTGCGAGTTCCCTGTTCAGCAAATGCCACTGCGTATTCACTCATTTGTGGGCGATGTTTCTTATTGAGATCACGGGACAGTATGGATTGGGAGATTTATCTTTTTCCGCACTGTAGTGTGATCTCAGAGTTGGAATATATAAGCTGCAGGGGATGTGGATGGTGCAGCCCCCCACGGAGGGGGGCTTGCCCCCCCTGCAAAAACATTACTGTCAGCGCAAATGAGAAGAAGTAAGAATGAACGTTACACTGTAATCGAGAATATAACCTCGACATTAGAAACTGCTTCTTCTAACATACTGATTCTGAGTGTACGTATATATTGGTTCTAAATATGATAATGTGTGCTTGGATGTTTTCGCACAATTTTGGGTTTAGCATCACTAGCACTGATGCAAATGAAAAAAAAAATTGACGGATTCACACTCCATTCGCACCACTGTTATATCCGGCATTATAACCTCATTAATATGCTGAATGTCGCTGTTGTTAACCACAGAAGTGATAGGTTTCCATTGTGAACATCGACATTTTAATAGTAACCTGGAATTATTATGGGGGGGTGGGAGCTTTGATTGTTAGCAAAATCTAGACATAATATCAGAGAAGTAGAGTTAAAATTAATTCCTTTAATACCCTCCAAAGCAAATCAGATGGCAGATGGAGAAATGATTAGA
Organism: Protopterus annectens; assembly: GCF_019279795.1. NCBI lineage: Eukaryota > Metazoa > Chordata > Ceratodontiformes > Protopteridae > Protopterus > Protopterus annectens. Next base: position 968,536,421 of record NC_056744.1, read on the forward strand.
GGCCATAGTATTTCATGTATAGATTAAAAGAAACAGGATGTGATATGTCCCTTACCGCCCTTCTTCTGGCATACAAATATGCCATTTTGAAAGAAAAGCTCAAACAAGTGTTAGTACTTAATGTTAATTACTTCATCTTTACTTTTTTTGTCCTCACTACATCTGAAATGTTTGCACTGAGATGATTTATTTATTTTTCTTTTTTTTATCCCTGTAAGGTTATCTAGAGATGTATAATATAGTACTATCTCAATGTGGCACTGTGGTACTGACAGCCAGGCAGGACTAGAAGCATACATTTGGTGACTCTTTGGTTAGAGGTAAAAAAATGTATAGCATTGTATGGTGAAATCACATTCTGTTAATAGTCATGGGATTTCCATTCCCCAAGCCAAATAAGATCTTCTGGCACAAGAACAGTCATTATGGGGTATGTTTTCCATAGCCTGTAAGTGCATCATACAAACCTGAAAACAAGTATGCCCATCTGGCCAGACCCAATGAGTGGTTCTAGTTCAAAACTATTACACAAATGAAGTATGTATTTTACTCTATCATGGGGTTAGTTCCAAAAGAGCTTTATTATTGCAAAAGCAGGGCACCTATTCAGATACCGTATAGAAGATGATCTACTTTCATGGATGGCATTCCAATATGTCTCTGTAAGAAGTTACTCTACCACTTAATTAGTCCTTAGTGCTAAATATTGAAGGGCATGGTGCTATTTATTGTTCAAAGTGCAATTTACAGAGTACAAATGTTGGATCTAGAAGACAAATGCAGTTTTGTTAAAGGAATGGTGAATGTGGGCCATGTCTTTGTTTATAGGCACGCTTTTTTTTCTGCATGACTTTTTGATAACATGCAGTAGAAAATACATGAACTGATGGTTAAAGCTATGAATTTAGTGGAGGGTTTAGTGATGAATAAAATGTGCACAGTGGAGAATGTAACAGGCAGGGCAGAGTAAAAGGGAATGAGACTAAAAAAAGTGTGTGGGGGGGGGGTAGATAAATGGTTAACATTTGACAGAATAGTTATCATAACTAAGATGAGCAAACTAACGTAAGCCTAAGGAAACTGGTTAAAGATCCAGAGCACCTTCAAAGCTAAACAGATTGGATAGATGTGCTTTGAGGATTTACATTACGCAGCAAAGTCCTTTGCAGATTGAAACAAATGAAAAATACACCCCCAGTGCTGCCTGAAATGTTGCATAAGATGAAAGGTTGTATGTTGTTGTGTCTTTCAGCTTTTCCCGGTTAGGGGTCACCACAGCGGAACTCCGGTCTGCAAATGAATGGCAGTAGATTTTTATGTGCTGAGTTGCCAGCCCTGACGCACAACCTTCAACGAAGGTACGTCCATTCATGCATGTCTCCACACAGAAGACGCTCTAGCTGAGAATTGAACAGGACAACGTCTATTTGTGAGGCGACAATGCTACTGCAGCACCACCACCGCAGTTCAGCAAGATGAAAGGTTGTATAGGATCAACAAAAGACATTCCTACTTTTGGGGGTAATATAAGAGCTTATATTACCCCCAATGTGAGACAAGGGTTACAATGTAAAGGGAACAAGTGAAAGAATGATGAGTATGATATATAACTCCACAAGCAGGTAATTTTCTAGGGTCTGCAAAATGGACTGTGGTCAAACTGATCTGTTGGTAGTATTCCAGATTCACAATCTGACAGATCTTTGGAGATCTCTCAATCACACCGAGAGGGCATTTACATTTAAATCAGGGCTATGTGGGCTCAAATCTAGGCTGAACTACCTTTTTCATCTCCATGTCCTTGCTACAGTGGTCACTCCATGTAACGCTTTGGCCCATGGAGCAAGGTTATAAGGGTGTTGTCTCACTTACATAGTGATTCTTGATGGTAGTTGTCTGTGCTGTTGCTAGACTATCCAACATCCTTAGTGTACTGTAAAGGCACACTATGCAAAGTATTCAGTACCTGTATGACACAGATAGAAACCTCATATTTCAATGATTATAAGATAATTAAATTAAATAAGATAATATGTGGTGATTGGCAAAGTATGGCTGTAAAAAGACATAATGTGTTAGTAGTATTAGGAAATGATGAGGAAAAATACTGAATTAAACACATCTCATCTCTCAGGTTTACAAGTGATATAAACTCAAGGAACTCAAAAGTGATATTAAAAGGCTGTTTGATAGTCCAGCATACCTACTTCATATCACAAAGGGCTGTATCTTTTTTTGGAAGGGGAGGTGAAGTCCCTAGTGACTTGTTCAGAAAGCTCAAAAATGTATTCATGTCTATGTGCTGGAGATGACAAAGTTGTTGTGTTTGTGAGATCCCTCCTCTGGCCCAGTGATCAAGGAGCCTCAATCTTCACCACTGACACTGGTGGGGAATGTTCACTGAGAAAAAGAAATAGACACACATGATATTTTTAGATGCAACTCTGCACAAAGAACAATTTCCCTTAAGAGCACACAGGGGATGCACACTCCAGTCCTGGGGCTGGGCTTTCTCTCCAGGCCTCAAATAAGACTCCCCAGTGACACAGCTATAGTGTTGAGTCCTTAGCTGAGTGTTCCAAGCCAAGTCCTCCACCACCATCTCTGTGAAATCAGTGTTCCTGTGCAAAGTAGCCAATACATACACTCTCTTTGAGATTTGATTTTCACACACACACACACACACACACACACACACACACACACACACACACACACACACACACACACACACACACACACACACACCTAGGAAAGGCTGGCACAGCTTACCTGCTTTGCCACCTCCACCCAGACTATAAGGTAGATACACTGCCAACAGAACACCCAAAGCCAGCTACTCTAAGGTTCCTACCAGGGTACCAATTACTCTCAGTAAAATTAATACTTATACAAATGGTAATGTTTGACCAAGCAGCAAGAATTCCGGAAATGTGGAGCCACAGTGCCACTAAATAAATGCAATTGCTCTCAAAGGTTAACTATTTTCTAAAAGACCAGCCACAAAGAAAGGTATAGATATATTTAATAATAAATAATAAAATAGAAAGCATGAAAATACTGAATACCTATTTACAATAAATGCAAGAGTTTCAGTCCACAGGAAATATAAAAACAACACAGATGTAAATACAAAGACAGATACAGAAAAACAATATTTAGCTACTCTCCCTATATTTTCCTAATTGACTGAAGAATTACTATTCCCTAGTTACTTACTAAAGCAAGGCAAGATGAAGTTAGATGAGTGTCTTTTGTCAGGTCTCATAACAAAGTGCAACTATCACATCTCCCAGGGGTAGGGGTAAAAGGGATGAGAATGGAGAGTTTGGTGGCTGTACAGAGTTACAGGGGATAGGAAAGAGAAGAGGCTGGAGGAGTTTTAGTGAAGAATAGAGATGGAAGCAGTGACAGTTACCTGTCAAAGTAGGTGATGGACTAACAACAGGACATGGAAGAGACACTGGGGGGGTGAATGGAAAGCAGCTGGATTCATGAGTGTGGAGGGAGCAAATGAAGGAAGTATTTGGTAGTTATGACAGTAACTGAAAAAGCAATGCAAGTATCAAGGAATTTGAGAAATTAAGGGTAATCTTAAGAGTTAATGAATGGTTAAAATACAAGTGAATTAAGACAGCAGTGGAATTATGGCTTGGGAAAGATAAAAAGGGCAAAGAGGACGGTGAAGACACCAATGCCAAGGGAAGAAGGGGAACTGCAATAGAGGAAGATTTGGAAGGATATGTGAACAGATAATGGGATAATAGCATCAGACCAGAGATTCAAGTTAAATTATATGATGCACTAGGTGAAGGTAATGATAGCACAGAACTACAAGAAAGAAGGACAGATGGAAAAGGTAGCAGCAGAGGGACGGCAGTGGAAGGACTGTATACATTATTAGAGTTGTTAAACGTCATATAATAGTTGTTAAAGGCAAATGAGAAGATAGCAAGATTAAGAAATTACAGGAGCTGTTTCTAAGATATAAGGGTTTGATGTTGAATGGAATGGCGAGGGGCACAGCACAGGCATACCTATCAACTTCTTGGTGCAAGAAATCTGGACAAAGCCTAAAATAATGTGGGGACAAGGACCCAAAAATAGAGACATATTTTAAATATTGTCCTTATAAACTTAGAAAGTTGCTAAAATAACAGGATTTGTGTTAGCATGCATTTTTCTGAAGGATATGAAGTCTGAAAATCAAATGTATGCCATTATTTAGTGAATTCAATCCAGAGTGATTTACCAGAAAACCACAAATTTTATGAGGAACTGACAAAAAAATGAGGTAAAAAATCTGGATAGTCTGTGAAAATTCTGGACAGTTGAGAGGTATGAGCACAGGGTTGTTGGCAACTAGGTCTATCTGTGGGTGAATAAAAGCTAAATATTGTGAAAATAAGACAAGGAGTAGGAAAAATACTGTTTAAGTGTTTTGTGAAAAAGAACTAATTCCAATGATGTGCAGTGTACAGCTGCATGAAACCTGAAAAATAGATAAAAATGTAACAAAAGTATATTTAATGGATATGCCCAAGCTTGTATGGCAAGGATGGGCAGTCAGGATCAGTAGCAAGGTTGTAGTTGTATCCAAAACACGAGAGTCTGGTGTACGTAATCTGTATGAGTTTTACTTGGCAAACAAAGTTTTGAAACCTAATATAAATCCTTCAGCTTCCCTCACAAGGCACTGTGCTCTAATTAGAGCAACTGTTTCTGTTCATTTCAAACTACATAAAGAAGACCAAGGATGTAGTTAGGCATACTCAGTGTACTCAAATAGGTACACTTTTTCTGAACATCTTCTGGAAACTCAAACAGCACAGAACGTTTAGAACTCTGTAAAATATTTAAAGTATAGAGATGTACAAAGAATGCTTGTGTGAAAGGAATACACCTCTGGCAATAAATGTTAACAGTTGAAAATAATGTGCTCCCTTCCTATATTTCTGGTGGTAGCATTTTGAAGACTGAGTATATTTTTAAAATGATAGGTGGGTGATGGGGACAACAATATTAAGTCTGAGTGCAGTATGTGAATTACTGGCTACACCCCTAAAGAGGACATTTTATGACAGTGCCTCATGAGCAGCAGCTCTGGCATCACTTAACTTATCCTCGATAAGAAAATCCAAAAAAATCAAGTATCTCCATTGACACAGCTTCACCCCAGTCTACTTTCTGGCTGGACTCTTAACCTAATATGGATCTTTTAATGCAGAATTTTCCTACACTCTCCACCATCTACTTAAGCTACTGAACAAAACCCCATCCACCTAGAAAAACAGAGGAATGTCCCTAATCTCCTGGCCTCATTCTCCTCGGTCAGAATTCAAATGCCATTTTAGTTCTCCAGTGAAAACAAGCCATAATTCTAGTAAAGCTAACCTGGTTAACAAAAAGTAAATAAATAAGTAAATGCTTCCTAAACTGCTGAATTAACAGGGCTGGATTAAGGTAAATGCTGATGGAGCTGCCTGGTCAGAACCCATATCCTCAACAGTTGTTCAACCTTTTTTTCCTGCTTTAAAGTTGAACTGGAATTATTTTTTTATTATTTTTTAAAAGTCATTATGTTGCATATTTCTAAGAAATCATTTACATGTTAAGTTGAAATTTTACTTTAAACTGAAAAGCTGATTACGACTGAATCAGCTGTTTTCATTATTCAGAGGGTGACATCAATAGTCCTCCTTTGAAGACTACAAAACACATGCAGTCCTTTGATGAATTTCAGAGGTAAACCAAATGATAATAACTCATAGTGAAGGTTTAAGTGGATCCAATTATATGCTGTTACAGTGAGTATATGACCACAGCATCTCCCATAATTAGGGTGGAAATAGCTGACAGTGTACAAGGTTGTTCATAGTTTAGCTAGCAGCAATGCTGGAATGTATGTAGTACAAGAAGTGTAATACAAACAACTTTTACCTGAATGTGACAAATGGTGGCCAGCAGCTATGGATGCTGTGTCTTTTAGATGCAAAGGTAAACCTACAGAAATGCATATAAAAAGCATTCAGATACTCAAACTTCTGAGAGGTGTGGAAAGCCTTGAATTGTGAGACATTTAATCAAAAAGGGAAGAAAAAGCTATTCTATGAATTTCCCTTGCATATTTCAATTCACACCAAGTTGCCTGTGACTTTTTTTTTGTAACTTTAAGCTGCTTTCTACGTTTTTAACCTTAAAGGTTACTTCTTTGTAATTTCTACTTGTTCTGGTGTCATAGTCTTGTAGATGTGTTCACAACAGTTTAAGTATATCACAGTTCTCATTCTGTTCACAATAGAATTGTGATATACTTTTGCTACAGCTACATTTACTTGTAAATTCTGCCTGGTTAGGTGCCATGGTCTTGTAGTCTTATTTCACAATAGTGGCAGCATTGTTAGTTTTATTTCACAATAGTGGCAGCATTGTTAGTTTTATTTCACAATAGTGGCAGCATTGTTAGTTTTATTTCACAATAGTGGCAGCATTGTTAGTTTTATTTCACAATAGTGGCAGCATTGTTAGTGTTGCTGCATGACCTTTCCATGCAAACTGTTGATGTTCAAATTCTGTTGAAAAGACTAGATGTTATTTGTCTGATTAAGCTGCACTTCCAGAGGTTTCTGTTTGTTACAAATGCTGATGATGATTTCCCTGCTCTTTGATTGTTACATTGGTGCAGCCCCACCCAACCCCTCCATTGTTACTTTAAAATACTGCTATCCTGGTTCCTCTGCCCCATTGTAAAAAAACTCCTGATTTTTTTTAGCCTACCTAAGACCTCAGACATGTAACACAGATACATAGTTGCTTATGATGCACTGGGTACGAAGGGGCACTGTTACCATTGCTTGGTGTATATGTGTGTGTGGGTGTGTGTATGTAATTAGGTATTGTAGACATAGTGTGTGTTTTATGCTGAGACACAGCCTCAGCAGATGTTGCAGCTCTGTGATGAGATCCCATAGACTGGTGTGGGGCACCCAAAAGAGATGTGTGTGCAGACCATTTATACCCCCAATCACAGGAGCGCTGTGTCATGGGAGTCACCAGTGCTGTCCAGAACCTGGCTAAAGGTAGGAGTGCTGTATGAATGTAAGAGATAGCCTCTACCATGTATCTCTGTAGCATGAGCTCCAGGCACCCATGGATGTCCACATATTACCCTACCCACCTCCACACTAGATGATGGGGTGAGAGCGGTGACACTACTTGTGCTTGACCTCAGCCTATCCTTTAACAATGACCCTCATCATTAGAGAGAGAGGTGGAGTGGCATTGAGAAGTGTGTCTGGCTCTTGCTTCCTATGTGCACAGAGGACTTGTGTCATGCAAGCTGCCTACAAAACATGTCCATCTTGTGAGACATATGCCACATGCACTCCCTCAGGTCATTTCACACACACACACACACACACACACACACACACACACACACACACACACACACACACACACACACACACACACACACAAACAACCTGTATAACATACTATCTGAGCAATGACTATCTGAGCTGTCTCTAATATCAGACAGTAATATATCTACAGTGGAACTGCCTGGGAAAACATCACCTGTGAACTCACCAAAGGGAAGTACCCATGATAAATAAAACCTGTTGTGATGCTCGTGCACTGGCCCAGCAATCAAGAAGCCTCAATCTACACCTCTAACACAAGTGAAGGCTGTCCATATAGGGAAAGGATAATAAATACACACACAGTACAGTACAATGTCCCTTAAGAGCATACAGAAATCACAGTTAGTCTGGGGCTGTTTTCTCCCTTTCTCTCCAGGTCCCCAGTAGAATTCCCCACTGGCACAACTACAGGGTCCAGATCTCAGTATAGTGGGCAAGCTAAAACCTCCAGCACCCTCTCTGTCCAACCAGTGCTTTGTGTCCCTGCCCAAGTAGCTGATACACGCACACTTTGAGATAAGAGTTTATACAACCACAAAGACACTCCTGAGGAAGGCTGGCACAGGTTCTCCAGCTGTGCCATTTTTACCCAGACTATACGCTAGAAATCACTGCCACCACCCAGCTAATATTTATCAGCTACTCAAACGTCCTTATGAAAGGGCACCCAATTATACTATGCAATATTATTATTCAAATGGTAAGTGCAAACGGACAGTCAAGACTTATCTGGAGTGACTTGGTACAGTATCACTATATACATGCATTGTACTCTTAGAGCTTATTTCACAATAGTGGCAGCATTGTTAGTGTTGCTGCATGACCTTTCCATGCAAACTGTTGATGTTCAAATTCTGTTGAAAAGACTAGATGTTATTTGTCTGATTAAGCTGCACTTCCAGAGGTTTCTGTTTGTTACAAATGCTGATGATGATTTCCCTGCTCTTTGATTGTTACATTGGTGCAGCCCCACCCAACCCCTCCATTGTTACTTTAAAATACTGCTATCCTGGTTCCTCTGCCCCATTGTAAAAAAACTCCTGATTTTTTTTAGCCTACCTAAGACCTCAGACATGTAACACAGATACATAGTTGCTTATGATGCACTGGGTACGAAGGGGCACTGTTACCATTGCTTGGTGTATATGTGTGTGTGGGTGTGTGTATGTAATTAGGTATTGTAGACATAGTGTGTGTTTTATGCTGAGACACAGCCTCAGCAGATGTTGCAGCTCTGTGATGAGATCCCATAGACTGGTGTGGGGCACCCAAAAGAGATGTGTGTGCAGACCATTTATACCCCCAATCACAGGAGCGCTGTGTCATGGGAGTCACCAGTGCTGTCCAGAACCTGGCTAAAGGTAGGAGTGCTGTATGAATGTAAGAGATAGCCTCTACCATGTATCTCTGTAGCATGAGCTCCAGGCACCCATGGATGTCCACATATTACCCTACCCACCTCCACACTAGATGATGGGGTGAGAGCGGTGACACTACTTGTGCTTGACCTCAGCCTATCCTTTAACAATGACCCTCATCATTAGAGAGAGAGGTGGAGTGGCATTGAGAAGTGTGTCTGGCTCTTGCTTCCTATGTGCACAGAGGACTTGTGTCATGCAAGCTGCCTACAAAACATGTCCATCTTGTGAGACATATGCCACATGCACTCCCTCAGGTCATTTCACACACACACACATATACACACACACACACACACACACACACACACACACACACACACACACACACACACACACACACACACACACACAACCTGTATAACATACTATCTGAGCAATGACTATCTGAGCTGTCTCTAATATCAGACAGTAATATATCTACAGTGGAACTGCCTGGGAAAACATCACCTGTGAAGACACCAAAGGGAAGTACCCATGATAAATAAAACCTGTTGTGATGCTCGTGCACTGGCCCAGCAATCAAGAAGCCTCAATCTACACCTCTAACACAAGTGAAGGCTGTCCATATAGGGAAAGGATAATAAATACACACACAGTACAGTACAATGTCCCTTAAGAGCATACAGAAATCACAGTTAGTCTGGGGCTGTTTTCTCCCTTTCTCTCCAGGTCCCCAGTAGAATTCCCCACTGGCACAACTACAGGGTCCAGATCTCAGTATAGTGGGCAAGCTAAAACCTCCAGCACCCTCTCTGTCCAACCAGTGCTTTGTGTCCCTGCCCAAGTAGCTGATACACGCACACTTTGAGATAAGAGTTTATACAACCACAAAGACACTCCTGAGGAAGGCTGGCACAGGTTCTCCAGCTGTGCCATTTTTACCCAGACTATACGCTAGAAATCACTGCCACCACCCAGCTAATATTTATCAGCTACTCAAACGTCCTTATGAAAGGGTACCCAATTATACTATGCAATATTATTATTCAAATGGTAAGTGCAAACGGACAGTCAAGACTTATCTGGAGTGACTTGGTACAGTATCACTATATACATGCATTGTACTCTTAGAGCTTAAATTATCTGCACAAAACAGCCAGAGTTGAAAGGTTTAGAAATATTTAATAATAAATAATAAAAACACAAGACAATACTTCTTACTACACAGTGCCAGTCAAGAGTTTGGAGATCACAGAGAAATACTTAAAATAATACCATAGAAAAGTTCTGACATCACAGAAAAACACGTATTCTAATCTTCCTAATTCCTAGCTATTTCTAAGAGAAAACACAGTTCTAAAATCCTACTTACACATAGACACAGGCAATGCTGAGTTGGATGTTCTCAAGACAAATGCTTTAATGCTCTAATACTTTATCTCCTTAAATTGATAACACAGTACCACTGATTCATTTCAGATTACATCATTTCTTTCTGGTTCCCAGGCTAACAGACTCTCAGAGGTTAATAGCCTTTGATCTTGCAGCTGGTCAGGAAGCCATGGCAATAAAAGAAATTATGCATGCAAATTCTAGCAATTAACTCTGGTCTCATGACAATAACCAGAATTCCTTCATCCAGACATATCGGCTCCGAATTTTAACATTAAAGACAGCCATAAAACACTTGACTTACCTTTCTTACAGCAGAGTTCATTGTTGTTATCTTTTTGCAGTTCCACATCTAACAGCATTTTTCCCATTTAAGAGAACAAGCTTGTGGCTTATATTAATATTTACAAATGACAGAATTATCTACAAAATTCTATCTGGTTAGGCTGGCAGCCTTTAGTTATCTTCACATACCCCCCCCCCCGGAGAACTCAAACTAGTTTTTCAAGTGACCCTTGAGAAACGTTGCTTGAGAGGGTTAGGTCTATCTGAGTATACCTTACTCCATTCCCTGTCTTGAGAGCACATCTGCATTGGCATTGCTAAACCCACTACGGCATTGCACTGACATATCATATGCTTGCAACCCTAGGCTCCATCTTAGCAACTTGGCATTTTGTTGGCTGGCTTTGTTTAACCATGTTAGGAGGTTGTGATCTGTCACTACAGTGAATTTTCTTCCATACAGATAAGGCTAGTGTTTCTGCAGTGCCCACACTATGACTAGACATTGCTTTTCTACAGCTGCATAGCATTCCTCCCTGGATTGGAGCCTACAACTGAGATAAACCACTGGGTGCTCTTCTCCCTCTGAAGAAATCTGGCTAAGTACAGCCCCCACCCCATGGCTTGAAGCATCCACCTGCACAACAAATTCTTTGCTGCAATCTGGACTGGCTAACACAGGGGGTCCTCCCAAAGTTTCTTTAAGTTTCTGCTCACTTGCTGTGATCCACACTATCTTATCTGGCCTGTTCTTCCTTGTCAGGTCTGTGAGGGGAGAAGCTATGGTACTATAACTGGGGATGAACTTTCTGTAGTACCTTGCTGTCCCTAAAAATGCCCTTATCTGCTTTTTGGTAACAGGTGCAGGTCATGCCTGAATGACTTCTACTTTGGCATGTTTTGGCCTGATCTTACCACTCCCCACTCTATGTCCCAGGTAGGAGACCTCTGCCATACCTACCTGACATTTGCTCGGCTTAATGGTCAACCCTGTCCTCTGTAGTCTGCCCAGCACCTCCCTGACATGTTGAAGGTGCTCTTGCCAGGAATGGCTGTAGATGGCAATATCATCTAGGTAAGCAAGGGCAAACCCTCCTGCTCCTGCTAGGATATGATCTACCAACCTCTGGAAAGTTGCTGGGACATTTTTTATCTCAAAGGGCATCTTTGTGAACTCATACAAGCCAAAAGGAGTCACAAAAGCTGATTTATTTTTAGCACTGGGAGTCAAGGGCACCTGCCAGTATCCCTTGGTAAGATCAATGGATGTAAGATACTTAGCCCCACCGAGCTGTTCTAGGGGCTCATCTGTCGTGGACATAGGGTAAGCATCTGACTCTTTGTGACTATTTAATTTCCTGTAGTCCACACAGAACCTGGTGCTGCCATCCTTCTTTGGCACCAGCACCACTGGGGAGGCCCAGGGACTGAAGGATTCTTGAATCACCCCTAGTTCCAACATCTCCTGTATCTTCTCCATCGGAGTCTGTTTGACTCTCTCAGGCCCTATAAGGGGCCTGCCTAATAGGCCCTTGGGGTCCTGTATCCACCTGGTGCACCCTGGTTTCCCAATGAACATGTCCCCAAACTCCTGTAACACTGCTCGAATTTCTCGAACTTGGGTAGGAGATAGCTGCTGGAACATTGCTACCCCTTCCACTGAGGTGTCAGTCCGAGCCTCACTAAGGAGATCCATCACCAGATCTCCCTCAGACTCCTCCTGCAATCCACTGCAAATACTCAGCACAAGGGGCTCCCTATCATGGTAAGGTTTTGTCATGTTAACATGGTATAATTTATGCTATAGCCTCCCTCTCAGCAGTTCCACCATGTATTTAACATCACTTACCTTTCTTACCACCTTGTAGGGTCCCTTACAAGCTGCTTGCAGCTTGTTGTGTCTGACAGGAATGAGAACAATTACCTGCTGCCCCACAGCATACTCTCTAGCGCAAGGATTCTTGTCATACCACACCTTTTTCTATTATTGGGCTTCTGCCAGGTTCTCCTGGGCTAAGCCCATGAGTTCCCTGAGCCTTGCCTGAGGTTTAGGACATATGCCACAACAGACTGCTTGTGAGGTTCACACTCACCTTCCCACTCATATCGAATTAACTGTAGAGGTTCCCTTACCCTACGCCCATACAGCAACTCAAAGGGTGAAAAAGCTGTGGATTCCTGGGAAACCACTCTGTAAGCAAACAACAAATGGGGCAAATATTTGTCCCACTCCCTCTTAAACTGATCTGCAAATGCCTGTAGAATGGACTTGATTGTAGAGTTTTAACCTCTCAACAAGACCATTAGTCTAGGGATGGTAGGGGGTGGTCTTCATGTACTTCACCTCACAGTACTTCCACAGACAAGCCAGCAGGTCTGACATGAAATTGGTATTTTTTTTGGGAAACCTACCCTGCTGAAAATCTCTGACAAAGCATTTGCCACCTTTTCTGCCTCAGTGGAGGATAGAGCCACTGCCTCAGGGTATCTTGTAGCATAATCTACTACCACTAGGATATAATTTTTCCTGTGGAACTTGGGGTACTCAGAGGCCTCAAAATATCCATAGCTACCCTCTGAAATGGCTCCTCAATCACAGGCAAAGGCATCAAAGGAGCTCTCACCTTGTCTCCTGCCTTGCCTACCTTTTGGCACTGCTCACAGGTCCTGCAGTACCCTGTTACATCTCTAGAAATTCCAGGTCAATAGAAGTTCTGCATAATATGTCTTTTTGTACGTTTTATGCCCATATGACCTGAAAGGGAATATCATGGGCTATGGCGAGAAGTGCCAGATGGTAGGCTCTGGGCACTACCAACTGCTGTACCCTCTCACTTTCTATCCCTCCCTCAGGGGTCCACTCTCTATACAGTAACCCTTTGTTCCAGTATAAAGATTCCACCTTCCCTTGACAATTAGGTGCCTCATTAGCTATCTGCCTCAGGCCTTGCAATGTAGAGTCTGAGAGCGGAGCTTGTCACAACTCTCTCTTTGTAACTCTTCCCAGCTCCCTTTCCACAGAACATCTGGCATCCTCTGACAGTGTTGCCTCACTGTCAGCCTGGGTACTACTACTCACCTCTACCTTTGCAGTCCACTTTGTCCAAGGGAACATCAGTACCCACAAGCAGCTGTGGCTCACCTTCAATCTCACTGCTACAGAGTAGCTCCCTCCCTGAAGTAACCACCTCACCAGTTCTGGCTGCAAATGTGTAATCTGTCTGGGTCTCCCCCAGGCTCCCAGACCCACATGCTTGTCTCCTAGCCTGACTGCGGCAACTGCATAAACACATGGTATTGCCTCATTCAAATACTTCCCTATCAGGACATCTGCAAGATGGTAGTCTGGTACCCCTGTTGTCTCAAGACAACCTACTATTGGTATTTTGTCTTTCCCACTTACTGGCTCTCTCACCTTTTGTTCCCTTGCCTCCGTGGACATCTGTATGCCACATTGCCCCACTGGGTACATTCAAAACATTTAACCCTAGGTCCTGGATGTGTACCTGGACTAGTGGCTTCCCCTGCTACTGGAAGATTCTGTTGGGGCAGTCTGTGCTTCCCACCATGGGTTCCTTTAGACCCATGTGCAGTACTGGGGGTCCCTTTCCAGTGCAGGGACGCTCTGCTTGTTAGGTATAGGTCTCTCTTCTTCCCCAACTCATCTGAAGTAGCACATTGTCTATCAGCTAACCAGATCCTCATGTCCTCAGGCAAAATGCTAAGGGCTTGTTGTCTCACTATAAGATCTGCCAGCCCTTCAAAAGTGGTGACCTGACATTCACTCACCCACCTATGAAAATAAGTGCTCAGTTCAGCAACATATTCACACACACTTTCATCTGCCTTGCGTCTATGCTCACGAAAATTTTTCTTATACGTTTCAGGTGTTAGCTTAAACAATTCTAACAAGTGATTCTTAGCAGTATAATCAAAACATGCAATGTCAGACATTTTGGACAGCACAGTTACAGCTTTACCATGGAGTAAGGGGGTCAGGAACCGTACCCATAGCCTTTGGTCAACATCATACTGTTTACATACCCTCTAAAACATATTAATGAAACTATCAAAAGTATGCCCTTCTTTAAACTGTGGAAGAAATTTACTGACCTTTTGTGCTTCTGGGGTCCAGTTACTCCCTCCCCCATTACTTCCATGACTCTGGTGAAGAGTCAGCATCTCCTTCTCATGCTGCCTCTACCTCTCCTTTTCTCAGCTTCTAGGTGTAGCAGTTTCTCATTCTCCTCAACCTGCAAATGTTGCAGTTTCTCCTTGTCCTCAATCTCTAGACGCCTCAGTCTCTCAGCTGCTTCTATTTCCACAAGCCTGGCCTTCAACTCAAGTCTCTTCAGCTCCATATGGATTTTTAAGTCCTCTGCAGAAAGGTTGAGCTGTCCATTCTCTGAGGATGGTACATCTCCACTGCAAGTCTGATCATCCTCCTGGTTGCTGTTTTCTGATGCAGCTATGACCAAAGCTGCAATCATGTCTGCCTTAGTCAGGTTTCCATGCAACAGTCCCCTAGCCTGGCACATCTTAGCCAGATGGCTCCTTGTTAGCTTTTTGTACTCCTCTGCTGACATGCTGCCTGCTCTCCCTGACTAACTAAGCTAACAAAAGAAATAAAAGAATTGTGATATGAACTCTGAGTATTCACTGCATGGCTGATTTAGAGTACAAAACACCTTCAGTTATTACTGTACACAAGCTACAAGAATTCACTCTACCCACACCACTACAAGCCAATTAGTATTTGCCAACCAATTAATATGCGGTGTGGATATCCCACCACTGCCAAACAATTAATATGTGATGCCCGTGCACTGGCCCAGCAATCAAGGACCCTCAGTCCTCACCACTAACACCAGTGAGAGGCATCCATATAGGGAAAGAATAATAAATACACACACAGTCAGTCTTGGGCCGGTTTCTCCCTTTCTCTCCAGGTCCCCAATAAGACTCTCCACTGGCACAGCTATAGGGTCCAGATCTCAGCATAGTGGGCAAGCTAAAAACCTCCAGCACCCTCTCTGTCCAACCAGTGATTCGTGTCCCTGCCCAAGTAGCTGACACACGCACACTTTGAGATAAGAGTTTATACAACCAAACAGACACTCCTAGGGAAGGCTGGCACAGGTACTCCAGTTGTACCCCTTTTACCCAGACTATACGGTAAAAATCACTGCCACCACCCAGTTAATATTTATCAGCTACTCAAAGGCCCTTATGAAAGGGTAATCAATTATACTGTGCAATATTATTATCCAAATGGTAAGTGCTGAACAAACAGTCAAGACTTATCTGGTGTGACTTGGTACAGTATCACTATATACATGCAATGTACTCTTAGAGCTTAAGTTATCTCTGCACAAAAAAGCCAGGCTTGAAATGTTTAAAATATTTCATAATAAATAATAAAAACACAAGACAATACTTACTACACAGTGTCAGTCAAGAGTTCAGAGATCACAAAAAAATGAAAAGTTCTGACATCACAGAAAAACACTTAATCTAATCTTCCTAATTCCTAACTATTTCTAAGAGAAAACAGTTCTAAAATCCTACTTACATATAGACACAGGCAGTGCAGAGTTGGATGTTCTCAAGACAAATGCTCTAATGCTCTCATTCTTTCTCTCCTTAAATTGATAATACAGTACCACTGATTCATTCCAGATTACATAATTTCTTTCTGGTTCCCAGGCTAACAGACTCTCAAAGGTTAATAGCCTTTGATCATGCAGCTGGTCAGGAAGCCAGGGCAATAAAAAATTATACATGCAAATTCTAGCCATTAACTCTGATCTCACGACAATAGCCAGAAATCCTTCATCTAGACATATCGGCTCTGAATTTTGACATCAAAGACAGTCATAAAATGTTTGACTTCGCTTTCTTACAACAGAGTGCACTGTTGTTACATTTTTGCAGTTCCACATCTAACAGCATTTTCTCCCATTTAAGAGCACAAGCCTTTGGCTTATATTAATATTTACAAATGACAAAATTATCTGCAAAATTCTATCTGCCTAGGTTGGCAGACTTTACCTATCTTCACACCTGTCACCATAAATTTATTCCCATTGAATGAATAATAACTACTGAGTACGGTCATCATACTCAAGAATGGCTACCTGTACTGGTGGTCATATAGTCTGAAGCCCTAATGTTCCTACAAAAAGAATTAACAGTGTATATAATTTATAATATGATCTACATTTACCCAATGTGCAATTACCTAATACAGAAAATATATACACACCTGGGGCATCTCAAGTAGGGATTCTCATAGGTCAGTTAGTTCTGCTCCAAATGTTGAGGACTCCACTGTGGTCTCTTGTGGACTTAGACCCTTCCTCCAAGCAGACAGGCAAGGAACTCCTTTGTCTCTCTTAATGGTGGTTTAGCCACTGTGCCACTACCTGTCACCTTACACTCCTATACCAGGTGGCCGGCATACTCCTTGCCATCACTTACCACATCAGTGGCCTGGGGTCTGACCTGGTCATAGTCTATGCTTTGGCTGCTGACAGCATTTATATCATTCACCACATCCTGCCAGGCATGTTTGTGATAGGGCTGGTCAGATTTATCATGGGTGATCATCCATCAGCTGTGAAGATGGAGGGCCTGCAGCAAGATTTCATTCTCTGTATGTGATATCTTGCATTTACATTGCTTGTGTTTCACAGCCATTCAGCTGTGTAAGGACAGAATAACTGAGGATAAGCATGTCATTACGCTTCACAAACACACACCCTCATTCAATCTAGTGTCCCATGTACCATGAAGGATGGTGCCCCTATTATATCTCTGAGGTCTGTAACACAGAGACCTATGTACCCATGCACAGTGTTTATATGTGCATAGTACATTGTGCTCCCCAAAGGAAGAAAGGTGGTAAAGTACATATGGGGCAGTATTCACAAAACCTCCGTGTAAGAGTTAATATGTCTTACACGGAGGCTGCAGTTAAATGGTGTGACGTCAGCATGCCATGCATATTCATGAGGGCATGCTGAATCACACCCTAGGCTAACACGGTCCATGTAGGAAAGTAGGGGGTGTGTCCGCACTGTGAGTTTTGCAAAGGGACATGCCCCCAGAAGAGTCACAGTCCTGAAAGTAAACTCCCACGAGCGAGTCCATGGAAATGTCAAAAAACACAACACCACACATGCCCCCACAGACTATAAACCCAACTGTAATGTAAACCATAAAAATCAACAGTTGAATTTTTTTTTTAATTTCAAAAATGGTTGCCCATAATTGCGCTCGTTTGCACGGGTGTGCCCTTCACTCAGCCACAGTTAGCAGTCATTGAAAAAGCATACAAGATCTAAATATGCAAATTAAGCCAAGTAGCAATAGCGTAGCAGTAGAGATGTTGGCCAAAGAGGAGGTAGTCACGGTTCGAGCCCCAACAAAATCATTTTCTATTTTTAATGAAATAAGCACGAAATAATCCCCTGACATATATGTATATATATATATATATATATATATATATATATATAAAACTATAATTTAAGTAAAATGTAATGAAATGGGCCATGTATTTTTGAAGAAATCTGACACAATAAAAAAAAAAATTTATAAGTGCCCATAGCTGAGCAGTGCTCTAACAAGCTGAGTATGACTGCCTGCAGGTGAGCAGCGGTTTAACAGGTGTAATATGAGTGCCCGGAGTTGAGCAGCACTTTAACATGCTGAAACTGTGTGCCTGTAGCTGAGCAACGCTTCACACAGCGTAATATGCGTGCTCATAGCCAAATAACACATTAACCAGCATAAGCCATTTGCGCGGAGCTGAGCAGTGCACCAACTGGCTTACCGGCGGGCAACGTTGACCAAGCTGTATCAAAGCTGCCTTTACACAGACACACACCTCCTAGCCTGTCTAGACATTAGTAAAATAAAAAAAGCAATGCCCAGGCTCAAACCCAGGATACTGTGCATCATAGTCAAAGTACTGAACCACTAAGCCTATACACCCCCTCACCAGACTGGAGGAGCTCCTTCTAAGTGTTGTGGCTCCAGCCCAACAACAACAACATCCACAGACGTGTGTAATGATGGAGGCTGGAGCCACCCAGCATGTGGACATGGAGTGTGCAGGTAACATGCCATATCTGTAGTTGACTGTTCTCTGCACTGGTAGTTTATGCATGTGTGAGATGTGTACTGTGTTTGTAGCTGTTATCCTGGACATTATTGCGCAAGATTGATATTCTCAATATCAACAGTACACCTGTGAAAGCCATCTGTTATACTACTGTACTGTATCATACTCACAGTATCAATGGCACAGTTGTGCCCACTGACAATAACTGTCTTATTTGTGCAGGTCCCTCTGGAGTAACAGCAAGGCAGCCAATCCATGCTGGTGAGTGTGTAATAACAACACTTTTAATACTAATGATAATAATAGTAATAATACCCTCAAACAGTATTGTTATGTGTTGGATTGCAGGTGTGTTTGAGTGTGTGTGTTTGTATCTCATGTACTGAGGAGTGTGCATGTGCCCATGTGTGCATGTGCCCATGTACCCATGTGTGCATGTGCGCATCTGCCCATGTGTGCATGTGTGCATGTGCCCATGTGTGCATGTGCCCATGTGCCTATGTGTGCATGTGCCCGTGTGCATCTGTGGTAACATTGTGTACACATTGTAAACTGTGTTTCCTGTCTTCCTCTCACAGGTTCTGGTGTTGCTCTAGTGGTGTGCAGCAGGGAACCTGAAGCCACTGCTAGGTATAGTGATAATGATGATACATGTGTAATGGCACAGGGAGGTGTGTCAGGGTCTGTTGTTGGTCAGCCAATCGACAGTACACAGCAGTCAACCCCATCAATGCACACAGTCATCCTGCCGATACATCCATTGTCACCAATGTCCTTAGCTGAGGGACAGCATACAGTGGGCATTGACCAGGGTAATGTGGTATCAGTGGCAGATGCATCCCCTCACAGCAGCCATGGCCAGAGTCCTGACATGGTACCACACAGGCAGATGTCCAGGGGTTCTCGTGGGAGCATCAATGGTCGTACTGCCCCTGTCAGACGTGCCCACAGAGGTCTTTCAACCTCAGCTATGTTCCGGGCTGTAATGCAGGCACAGGCACGTATGGAACAGTACACCAGCTTAGAGCACATTGCACTGCTATGAATGACACTATGCGTGACGTTGCGGCTGCCATCCGTATTGTCGGCGAGGTCATTGACAGACGTTGGGGGGACATATTAGATCTGTTCCACAACTACATGTCCATGAGCCAGGGCAATGCAGGACGGTTGAGGCGTTGACGTGGACGTATGCCAGCAACATCAGCAGCTGGCAGTCGTCGTGGATGACAACAAACCCGCAGCCATGCCCATAGTGCCAGTACCAGCCCCAGCAATGCTGGGTCTGTGCTGTCATCAGACCGCCCTAGGAGACCACGTGCACGTGGCTCTGGACAGTCCCAGCAGGGACATGTGTCCAGTCATCAACCAACTGCTTCTGATGACAGTACCCAGTCTGGCTTAGTAGCTGATACTGTCCGTAGCACCCCTGCCAGGCACAGGTACCATGTCCGTGGCCAGAGACAGTGATCTGTATGACCTGGCAGGTACAGTCTGTGGCTGTCCACAAACACCCGTATATGGCAGCCATGAGGTGGAACTGTGTGCATGCATACACACATGCATACTGCTAACACCTAGGGCTAACACATACACACACACACCGCATCAACATTGCCCCATGTTGTACTGTTGTCCCTCACTAACACACACACACATACATGTCGAATGGATGTATCAGTGGCAGACTCAGGCATACCAAGTACACACCCTGTGCATATGATGAAACTGTGCCACCTCCTGCAATCTGTCACACTGATGCAGGAACAGGATAACATGGTGCTGATGCACAGGGTGACTACATAGAACTGTAGTAATATTATCATGTTTCACTTGAAAGAAAGTTACTGTTTGTCATTTTTGCATTTAAGTTACCTGTAACACATTGCATTTAAGTTACCTGGCACTTGCTCACTAAAACAATTATATAAGTCAGCACTAAAATATTAAAAGCACTACACCCTCACAAACTCCCCTTGAGTACCTCGTTTCCCATTGGCCCTTTTTTCAATTATAAAGGAATTCCCAATACTATTCTAGCATGTCCAAAGGTCAGTTGTCAATCTCCTCTCCGGTCCAGCTGGTGAATCTGGGAATCTTGAGGCAATGTTACAACTGCCTCATGTACACAGACAACCCTCTCCTCCTCCCAACAAATTCCAACACATGTGAGAGATGCAACCATATAGCCATACTGGAGGCTAAGCTCTCTCAACTCAGTACTGGTGAAACCAGTCAGGAGGAGAAGGAAACCACACTCACTACAATTCCAGTCTCACATAGACCTACCATGACAGCAAACCAAACACATAAACACACAAAAACATACTCGGAGGCTCTAAATAAAAATCTGCCTAAGCAGCAGAGACCTCCAAAGCAGACACCCAAGCAACCACTACCCCAAAACAAAACACGTGCAACACATAGCTCACAAAGCCAGTGTGCCAAACAGTCACAGCCCTTAAGGCTAAACAACACACCTGATACACTTGTAATGTGTGACTCTATCATCAGGCACACTGACGTCCCACTCACCAGGCTGAACAAGGAGAAGGTCACGGTGAGCTGCCTGTCGGGCGCTAGGATCTGCCACATAACACAAGCACTCAGGTCCCTCCAAGGCAAGTACAAATATGACTCAGTCATTGTCCATGCTGGTGTGAATGACCTGAGACGTACCTCCCTGGACTACATGAAAAGAGACATAGAGGAGCTCCCTGAGCATGTAGCCCAGGCCGTTATGACCCTGACCTTGAGTAGCATCTTACCCTCACCAAGAATGATGCCACAATATGAAGACAAGATGATCAATTTCAACAATTGGCTTAAGTATTGGTGTCATTCAAAGGGGATCCAATGCCTGTCAGCCTGGGATGACATGCTCGACAAGCCACGATGCTTCGCTAGGGACGGCTTGCACCTGTCACCCCTAGCCTTTTGGATATTGTCAAAGGCTCTTGCTACCCCCATAGTGCCTTTTTTAGGAAAGGCTCAAAAGACAAACCCACCTCCATAGGTATCACAAGGGATAAGAAACTAAGAGTAATGCTACTCAACGCCAGAAGTCTAAACCTCAAGATGCACGCACTCGAAACTCTCCTTAGCATGGAGAACATCGATATCTGTGCAGTAACAGAAACCTGGTTCAAGGCTCCTGAGAGCACCCTAGCACTACCAGGTTATACCTCATACCATGGTTTTCGGCCCCAAAACTTGGACCGAACCACAAAAGGAGGGGGAGTATCAATATTCGTCAAAGATACCCACACCTCCAGGTTGTTGGCACAGCACGAAGCATCAGAGACTATCCATGTGCAACTAACAGTGGGTAAAACTGCCTTCCAGTTTATAGCCTGCTACAGACCACCCTCCCAAACCCAGGAACCCTATTCGGCCTTCCTGAGAACACTGGAAAATATGAAGATCTCTCCAAACACCATTATATTGGGCGACTTCAATTACCCAAACATAGACTGGGAGCATTACTCTAGCTCCAACATCCTAGCCTGAAGGTTCCTAGAATTTATAAACTCAAATGCTATGGAACAACTTGTTACCACTCCCACAAGAGGGGAAAACATACTGGACCTGATCATCACCAACATGGGGACTCTATGCTCCAGACCAGAAGTGTATCCCTCACTAGTAAGATCAGACCATAAACTAATCTCACTGGATATTCACATCCCGACTCCACCCCGTACCCTGAAAACCACAGTGAAAAACTTCTCTAAAGCAAATTTCATACTCCTCAAAACTGAGGTGGAATCCTTCAAAGCCCCCGGGCCTGTGGAAAATATGGCCCAGACCGCAGAATCCTTTATAAACACATTCTATGAACACCTTCAGGAATGCATGGATCATGCAATCCCAAATAAAACCAAGACCCAATCCTCCAAAGGCAGACATCCTGTCTGGTGGACCCCAGCCATAAACAAACTATACAATAGAAGGAGGAAGCTACTACATGATAGAGCAAAATCCCAAAAAGGAAAGGCATCTCTGATCAGTATTAGCAAAAAACTACGGGCACTCATAAAATCGTCTAAGGCCAGCTTCAAGAGAAAAATTGCACAGGACACTAAGGATAATCACAAGGCTTTCTTTAGTTATGTTAGGGACCTGGGTGGGAATTCCCAGATATGCTCAGAATTAGTCCAAAATGACAAAAAATACACAGAACCCACAGACATTGCCAACATCCTAGCTGACAGGTTCAGCGCAAACTTCTTCCCCCCTCCCACCCAAAAGGGCAAATATCTATCCCAGCAGAGTGCTGCCCCCTTGACATCTCAGATGCTCAGGTAAGAGCTGCCCTCTCCAAAGCAAAAAACACAGCATCAATGGGACCAGATGGTGTCCCAGGCTGCGTCCTACATGAACTCCAAGAAGAGCTAAACCCAAACATAAAACTACTGTTCAATCTCAGCCTTACTACAGATATGTACCCAAAGAGTGGCGTACAGCAACACTGGTCCCTCAATGGATTCTGGAAACTATTGCCCCATAAGCCTGACTAGCTTGGTCTGCAAAGCTATAGAAAGGATCATCATGGACCTCATAAATAAAGATATTGGGGACCTACAGACACTGGATCCTACCCAGTTCGGCTTTGTTAAGGGCAGATCCTGCCTCTTAAACCTGGTCGATTTCTTTGAAAGTCACCAAGGCCATTGACGAGGGGAAGGTGGTCCACACAGCCTACCTGGACCTCGCAAAAGCCTTCGATACAATACCCCACTCAGGCATTATAGATAAGCTCACCAGCTTAAATATAAACCCCTATGTCACTAGATGGGTTGCAAAACTGGCTCAAGGACAGAACCCACATGGTTAAAATTGCTGGAGCCATGACAGACTCCAAACCAGTTACAAGTGGCGTCCCACAAGGCTCAGTCCTGGGACCTCTCTTGTTCGGTATATATTTCTCGGAGGTACAGGCCAACACGAAAGGACTGTGGCTGACCAAGTTCGCAGATGACTGCAAACTGGGTGCCATAATCGACTCTCCAGCCGACACAAGCATCCTCCAAAAGGGCCTCATAGAAACAGACAACTGGTGCCAGAGCCATGGCCTCAAGCTAAACACCAAAAAGTGTATAGTCATCCCCTTTGGCAAAAACAAAGTGCCCACAAATTACCACATAGGTGGCAATCCATTAAGTACGTAAGAAGTAATTAGGGACCCGGGGACCCAAGTAGATAGCAATCTCTCATTTGACAACCACGTGGCCAAAGTGTTTAGAAAAACATTTTATATAGCCCACCTAATCATGAAGGGATTCACATCTAGATCAGGGGAGGTCATCGTGCCTCTTTACTCATCCCTCATCAGGCCCATAATTGAGTACAATGCCCCTTTTGGGATGTACCTTACCAGACACCTGCAGCAACTGGAAATACCCCAAAAGTACCTCACCAAGAGGATCAAAGGGCTCAAAAAGATGCCATATGCTGCCCGGTTAAACTCCAGCTCTACTCAGTGGCATACCGCCTGCTCAGAGGCGATCTGTGCCTGATGTATAAAGCCATGTCCAACCTGGAATTAATGGACATGCTGCACCTCAGAAAATCCAAATCTCATCAAGCTACGCACTCGAGAGACTTGAACCTCAGCACTGAAATAAATAGGACATGCTGGAGGGACAGATTCATAACCCAGAGGCTCCGTTCACTCTGGAATAAAATCCCAGTCCAGGTTAGGCAGAGTCCCTCACTGACTCTCTTCAAGAGGAATCTTGATGAGTGGATGGGAGATCGTAGGTTTACCCCGGGTATCACTTCTGTGTCACTGTTAGACAGAGGCACAGTATACTAACCTCGAAAAAGGGCATAGCAAAATTAACTTAAAATGGGTGGCGAAAGCCAAACACACTCTGGCTAGGCTTATAAATGCCCTAGGGCAGATAGCCTAGTATGAACCTATGAATCTATATTGTTAGCAGTACAGTGTAATGATATCATTGTGGGTATATCCCAGCATGCCTGATGCATTAACAGTGTGATTGTCATTGTAGTTTTTTATACACCACTATTAATTACAAAAGTGTAATGTCTGCACATCTTTGCATTCTAGTGGTAAGGCTGAAAACACAAACTCACCTACATAGGTAGCACAGGGGATGAGAAAATGGAAGTAATGATACTCAATGCCAGACATGTAAACCGCAAGATGCATGCAGTCCAAACTCTACTCAGCATGGAGAATGTTGATATCTGTGCAGTAATAGAAAACAGGTTCAAGGCTCTCAAGAGCACCCTAGCACTACCAGGTTACACCTCATACTATGCTTGACAGCCCCAAAACACAGAACTAACTATGAAAGGAGGGTGAGTCTCAATAAATGTCAAGGATACCCACACCCCCAGGTTGTTGCCACAGCATGAAGCATCACAGACTATCCACGTGCAATTAACAGTGGGTTAAACTGACTTCCAGTTCATAGCCTGCTACAGACCACCCTCCTAAACACAGGTAACCCACTTGGCCTACTTAAGAACACATGAATATATGAAGGTGTCTCTAAAGAACATTATATTGGGCAGCTGCATCTACCCACACATAGACTGGGAGCATTAATGTAGCTCCAACACCCTAGGTGAAAGGTTCCTAGAATCCATACACTCAAATGCTATGGAACAACTTGTTACCACTCCCACAAGAGGGGAAAACATACTGCACCTGATCATCACCAACATGTGAACTCTATGCTCCAGACCAGAAGTGTAACCCTCACTGGTAAGATGACACCATAGAGTAATCTCACTATATTCACATACCAACCCCAGCCCCTGCACAGAAAACCACAGTGAAAAAGTTGTGTAATGCAAATTCCATGTATTCGCATGAGGCAGGCTTCACACATAGGAACTATTTAAGGTCACATGTACATATCTCTATGTGGCACACACATACCTCATGTGTGCATTGAAATTACTGCTATAATATATGTCATACAATAATAAAAGCAACACCCACCACACATTGACAAACTGTGTGACAAAAACACACATGGCATTTGTAGGATTCAAACCCCTACCTAACTATGTTATGACACTTGAGAGAGACGTATTAGCAGAGCACACTATCCACATTATTGGGAGGTTTCCTTTCTCCTGCTATACTTATAGGGTGCTGACATCATCAGTCTTTCAAAAGAGGAATGTACATCATGTAGTGTGTTCTTCCAGTTGCCAAAAGGGCCATTTCTTTCCAAGATAATTGCACACACCCTAACCCCCTCCCCCAAACACACACACTGAGCAGTTGCAGGATTCAAACCCCTACCTAACTATGTTATGACACTTGAGAGAGCCGCATTAGCAGAGCGCGCTATTCACATTACTGGGAGGTTTCCCTTCTCCTACTATACTTATAGGGTGCTGACATCATCAGTCTTTCGAAAGGGGAATGTACATCATGTAGTGTGTTCTTCCAGTTGCCAAAAGGGCCATTTCTTTCAAAGAGAATTGCACACATCCTGCTTCTAAAGTACTTAATGGATTAACACCTATGCGGTAATTGGTGGGCACTTACTGTTTTTCCAAAGGGGATGACTATACACTTTTCTGCATTTAGCTTGATGACATGGCTCTGGCACCAGTTTTGTAGGATGCTTGTGTCAGCTGGAGGGTCAGATATGGTGCCCAGTTTGTAGTCATCTGCAAACCTGTTCAGACACAGTCCTTCCATGTTGGCCTGTACCTCTGGGAAATATATACCAAACAAGGGAGGTCCCAGGACTGAGCCTTGTGGGATGCCAGTTGTAGCTGGTTTGTAGTCTGACATGGCTGCAGCATTTCTGACCATGTCAGTTCTGTCCTTGAGCTGGTTTGCAACCCATCTACTTGAATAGGGGTTTATATTTAAGCTGGTGAGCTTATCTATAATGAACAAGTGGGGTATTGTATGGAAGGCTTTTGCAAGGTCCAGATAGGCTGTGTGGACCACATTCCCTCATCAATGGCCTTGATGACTGTTTCAAATGAGTCAAACATGTTTAAGGGCAGGATCTGCCCTTAAGAAAGCCACACTGGGTAGGGTCCAGTGTCTGTAGGTCCCCAATATCTTTATTTCTGAGGTCCATGATGATCCTTTCCATAGCTTTGCAGACCAAGCTAGTCAGGATTCTGGGGTGATAGTTTGCAGTATCCATTCAGGCACCACCTTTGTGGAGAGGGACCACTGTTGCTGTACACTGCTCTTTGGGTACATATCCTGTGGTAAGGCTGAGATTGAGCAGTAGTTTTATTTGGTGTTTCATTCTTCTTGGAGTTCATGTTGGACGCAGCCCAGGACACCATCTGGTACCATTGATGCTGTGTGTTTTGCTTTGGAGATGTAGGCTGTTACCTCAGCATCTGCAATGTCAGGGGGCCAGCACTCTGCTGGGATAGATATTTGGCATTTTGGTGGGGGGTGGGGATTTTGCACTGAACCTGTCAGGTTGGATGTTGGCAATGTTTGTGGGTTTGGTGTATTGTTTGTAATTTTGGAGTAATTCTGAGCATATCTGTGAATGTCCACCAAGGTTCCTACCATCAGTTAAGAAAGCCTTGTGATTATCCTTAGTATCCTGTACAATTTGTATCTTCATAGGTTCATAGGGTCATACTAGGCTATCTGCCCTAGGGCATTTATAAGCCTAGCCAGAGTGTGTGTGGCTTACACCACCCCTTGGAATGTGAATATTATGCCCATTTAGGGTTTAGTTTACTGTGCCTCTGTCTAGTAGTGACACAGAGATGACCCCCGGTGTAAACCTACGATCTCCCATCCACTCGTCAAGATTTCTCTTGAAGAGAGTCAGTGAAGGCCTCTGCCTAACATGGACTGGGATACTGTTCCACAGTGTAGGGAGCCTCTGGGTTATGAATCTGTCCCTCCAGCACATCCTATTTATTTCTGTGTTGAGGTTCAGATCTCTCGCTCTCGTGGCTCTGATGGATTTGGATTTTCTGAGGTGGAGCATGTCCATTAATTCCAGATTGGACATGGCCTTGTACGTCAGGCATAGATCACCTCTGAGTAGGCGGTATGTGACTGAATAGAGCTGGAGTTTCTTCAGCCGGGCAGCATATGACAAATGTTTGAGACCCTTTATCCTCTTTGTGAGGTACTTTTGGGGTCTTTCTAACTGCTGCAGGTGTCGGGTAAGGTACATCCCAAATGGGGCATTGTACTCAATTATGGGCCTGATAAGAGAAGAGTATAGGGGTACAATGACCTCTCTTGATCTAGATGTGAATGCTTTCATGATAAGGTGGCCAATATAGAAGGTGTTCCTAGCCACCTTGGCAATGTGAGTGTCAAATGAGAGGTTACTGTCAACTTGTGTCCCTAGGTCCCTGATTACTTCTTCCGTACTTAATGGATTACCACCTATGTGGTAATTTGTGGGTACCTTGTTTTTCCCAAAGGGTATGACTATAGATTTTTTGCCGTTCAGTTTAAGGCCATGGCTCTGGCACCAGTTATCCATTTCTATGAGGCCTTTCTGAAGGATGCTTGTGTCCACTTGAGTATCAATTATGGCGCCCAGTTTGCAGTCATCTGCAAACTTTTTCTGCAACAATCCTCCTATGTTTGCTTGCACCTTGGAAAAATAAATGCCGAACAAGAGGGGTCCCAGGACAGAGCCCTGTGGGACACCGCTTGTGACAGGCTTAGAGTCTGACATGGCTCCAGCAATTCTGACCTTGTGGGTTCTGTCCTTGAGCCAGTTTGCAACCCATCTTATGACATATGGGTTTACATTTCAGCTGGTGAGCTTGTCTATGATGCCCGAGTGGGGTATTGTGTCGAAAGCTTTTGCAAGGTCAAGGTAGGCAGTGTGAACTGCCTTACCCTCATCAATGGCCTTAGTGACTGTTTCAAAAAAGTCGACCAGGTTCAAAAGGCAGGATCTGCCCTTGGCAAAACCAAATTGGGTAGGATCCAGTGTCTGTAGGTCCCCAATGTCTTTGTTTATGAGTTCCATAATGATCTTCTCCATAGCTTTGCAGACCAGGCTTGTCAAGCTTATGGGGTGTTAATTTCCAGGGTCTGTAGAAGCACCTCCTTTGTAGAGTGGGACCACTGTTGCTGTACGCCATTCATTGAGTACGTATCCTGTAGTAAGGTTGAGATTAAACAGCAGCCTTATGTGCGGGTTTAGTTCCTCTTGGAGTTCATGTAGCATGCAACCCGGGACACCGTCTGGTCCCATTAATGCTGTGTTTTTAGCTTTGGAGAGGGTGGCTCTCACCTGGGCATCTGAGATGTTAGGGAGGCTACACTCTGCTGGGATAGATATTTCTCCTTTTGGGGGGAGGAGAGAAATTTGCACTGAACCTGTCTGCCAGAATGTTGGCAATGTCTGTGGGTTCAGTGTATTTTGTGTGGTTTTGTACTAACTCTGAGCATATCTGGGAGTTTCCACCCAGGTTTCTAACATAAGTAAAGAAAGCCTTGTGATTGTCTTTTGTGTCCTTTGCGATTTTTCTGTCAAAGTTGGCTTTGGATGATTTTATGAGTGATCATGGTTTTTTGCTAGTACTGATCAGAGATGCCTTCCCTTTTAGGGATTTTGCTCTGTCATGTAGTAGCTTCCTCCTCCTGTTGTAAAGTTTGTTAATGGCTGGGGTCCACCAGACAGGACACCTGCCTTTGGGGGAATGGGTCTTGGTTTTATTTGGGATTGCATGATGCATGCATTCTTGAAGGTGTCTGTAGAAAGTGTTTATAAAGGATTCAGCTGTGTGGTCTGTGGTTTCCAGTGGCCCAGGGGCCTTGAAAGATACCACTTCAGTCTTAAGAAGTGTGAAGTCGGCTTTTGAGAAATTCTTCACTGTGGTCTTTTGTGCAGGGGGTGGGGGCGGGATGTGGATTTCCAGTGAGATTAATTTATGGTCTGATCTCAGCAATGACGGGTATACTTCCGGTGTGGAGCATTGTGTCCCCATGTTTGTGATGATCAGGTCTAGTATATTATCTCCTCTTGTGGGAGTGGTGACTAGTTGTTCCATTGCATTTGAGTTTATGAATTCTAGGAACCTTTGGGCTAGGGTGTTGGGGCTTGAGTAATGCTCCCAGTCTATGTTTGGGTAGTTGACGTCTCCCAATATGATGGTATTTGGAGAGACATTCATACTCTCCAGTGTCTTCAGGAAGGCTGAGTGGGGTTCCTGAGTTTGAGAGGGTGGTCTGTAGCATGCTACAAACTGTACGGCAGTTTTGCCTATGGTTAGTTGCACATGGATGGTCTCTGATGCTTCGTGTGTTGCCAGTAACCTGGAGGTGTGGGTATCTTTGATGAATATGGCTACTCCCCCTCCTTTTGTGGTTCGGTCCAAGTTTTGGGGCCGAAAAGCATGATATGAGGTATAAATCTGGTAGTGCTGGGGTGCTCTCAGGAGCCTTGAACCAGGTTTCCATCACTGCACAGACATCGATGTTCTCCATACTGAAGTGGGCCTCGAGAGCGTGCATCTTGAGCTTTAGACTTCTGGCATTGAGCAGCATTACCCTTAGTTTTTTTCCACTTGTGTTTTCTAGGGAGGTGGGTTTGCCTTTTGAGCCTTGCCTAAAAAAGGCACTATGGAGGTGGCAAGTGCCTTGGCCAATATCCGGAAGCCCATGGGTGACAGGTGCAAGCCATCCCTTGCGAAGCAGCGTGGCTTGTCAAGCATGTCATCCCGAGCAGACAGACATTGGATCCCCTTAGAATGACACCAGTAATTGAGCCAATTGTTAAAGCTGATCATTCTGTGTTTGTACTGTGGCATCATTCTTGGTGAGGGTAAGATGCTGCTCAGGGTCAGGGTCATACCAGCCTGGGCTACATAATCAGACAGCTCCTCTATGTCTATTTTCATGTAGTCCAGGGAGGTACATCTCAGGTCATTCACACCGGCATGGACAATGACTGAGTCATATTTGTACTTGCTTTGGAGTGACCTGAGTGCTTGTGTTATGTGGCGGATTCTAGCGCCTGACAGGCAGCTTACTGTAACCTTTTCCTTATTCAGTCTGGTGAGCGGGACATCAATGTGTCTGACTATGGAGTCACCTATTACAAGTGTATCAGGCATGTTGTTTGGCCTTAAGGGCTGTGACTGTTTGGCACACTGACTTTGTGAACTATGTGTTGCATGTGCTATGTTTTGAGGTAGTGGTTGCTTGGGTGTCTGCTTTGGAGGCCTCTGTTGTTTTGGCAGACTTTTAATTAGAGCCTCCAGGAATGTTTTTGTGTGTTTATGTGTTTGGTTTGCAGTTGTGATAGGTCTATGTGAGACTGGGTTTGTGGTGTGTGTGGTTACCTTCTCCTCCCGACTGTTTTTGCCAGTACTGAGTTCAGAGAGCTCAGCCTCCAGTTTGGCTAAATAGTTGCATCTCTCACATATATTTGTATTTGTTGGGGGGAGGAGGGGGTTGTCTGTGTAAATGAGGCAGGTGTAATATTGCCTCAAGATTCCCAGATTCAACATGTTGTAGCTGGCCTTAGAGGATTTTATGTGTGGCCATATTTTTTTGCCATAATACTGATTAGTGATTACCTCCCTTTTTGGGTTTTGCTCTATCATGTAGTAGCCTCCTCCTTCTCTTGCATGGTTTGGTAATGGCTGGGGTCCACCAGGCCAGATGCCTGCATGTATGGGATTGGGTCTTGGTTTTATTTGGGATTGCATAATCCATGCATTCCTGAATGTGTTCGTAGAATGCATTTATAAAAGGTTCTGAGGTCTGGCCCATATTTTCCACAGGCACAAGGCCTTTAATGGATTCCACCTCAGTTTGGAGGAGTGCAACACTTGCTTTACACATGTTTTTCACTGTGGTTTTCTGCCCAGGGACTGGGGTCAGGATGTGAATATCCAGTGAGATTACTCTATGGTCTGATCTTACCAGTGAGGGCTACACTTCTCATCTTGGGCATAGAGTACCCATGTTGCTGATTATCACATCCAGTATGCTTACCCCTCTTGTGGGAGTGGTAAGTTGTTCCATAGCATTTTGGTTTATGAATTCTAGGAACCTTTGGCCTAGGGTGTTGGAGCTAGAATAATGCTCCCAGTCTATGTTTGAGTATTTTCAGTCGCCCAATATAATGTTGTTTGGAGAGACCTTGATATTTTCATGTGTTCTGAAGTAGGCCAAGTGCGGTTCCTGGAGTTAGGAGGGTGGTCTGTAGCAGGCTACTAACTGGGAGGCAGTTTTAGCCACTGTTACTTGCCCATGGATAGTCCATGCTGCTTCTTGCTGTGGCACCAACCTGGGGGTGTGGTTATCCTTGACAATTATTGATAGTCACCCTCCTTTTGTAGTTTGCTCCATGTTTTGGGGCTGTAAAGCATGGTATGAGGTGTAGCCTGGTAGTGTTAGGGTGCTCTTGTGAGCCTTGACCCAGGTTTCTGTTACAGAACAGATATCAACATTCTCCATGCTGAGGAGAGTTTGGACTGCATGCATCTTGCAGTTTAGACTTCTGACATTTGGTAGCATTACTTCTAGGTTCTTATCCCTTGTGATACCTATGGAGGTGGGTTTGTGTTTTGAGCCTTACCTATTCAAGGCATGGTGGGGGTGACAACAGCCTTTGCCAGTATCCAAAAGGCCAGGGGTGATAGGTGCAAGCCATCCATAGCAGGTGGAGCATCGTGTCTTGCTCAGCATGTCATCCCATGCTGACAGGCATTGGATCCCCTTTGACTAACAGCAATACTTAAGCCAATTATTGTAATTGATCATCTTGACTTCATATTGTGGCATCATGCTTGGTGAGGGTAGGATGCTAGTCAGGGTCATCAAGTTTGCATATACTACATGGTGTTACATTGCTTAACACATGGCAATCATGCCTCAGGTGGTGCTGCAGACTGTCTATGTTGGATGCACATACTACACTCCCTGTACATGCTTGAAAGCAGGTTGTGTCAACTTAGGCATCCCTTTTACTATATGTGTGAGTCAGAGAGAGGTATCATTTCCAGGGTTCCTACTGAGCCAGTGTATGTGCTATGCGTTGCCTCTTTGCCAAGGCCAAGGCATACTGGGCACACCTCCTTCTGCCTACTGGGGCAGGCTCAGGTTGTTCCTCCTCCAAGTCATGCTCTGCCTGTGATGGCCTTGGCAATGGTGGGGGGCTGTTTGGCCCAGCCCTATGCTGGTCCTGCTGCAGCTGTTTTTGCAGAATCATATTATGTAGCATAGCACATATCATGACAATTTGGGTACATGTAGTTTGTGAGTACTGCAAGGCTCCACCAGATGTGTCCAGGCACCGGGTCTGTGACTTGAGCAACCCAAACACACGCTCGATTACATTTCGTGTTTGTGCATGTGCCTCATTATGGTGTTCTTGTTCAGGTGTGTGTGCATTTCTGATGGGTGTCATCAGCCAGGGCTCCAGTGCATAGCCAGCATCCCCCACTAAGTGACCATGTGGGATGTCCCCATTGGCAAATGTCTGATACAGCTGCGTCAAATGCCAGATATGGGAATCATGGTAGCTTCCAGGGCAGCCAGCACACACATTCATTATTATGCCCTGGGCATCACACATGACCTGGCAGTTAATGGAGGGGAAGCCCTTGCTGTTAATGTAGGCCCTACCCCGCTCACCAGCTGGTGCTTTGATGCGTATATGCATGCAGTCTATTGCACCCACTACCTCAGGGTATTCCGCTATTTGCTGGAAGAGACGCGTATTGCTGGCCAATACCTCACGGGAATTGGGGAAATATACATGATCACCGACATGTGCTGACATGGCATCCAGGAACTGGTGCAGTACCCTGGATGCTGATGCCTGTGATATCCCCATCATATAACCAGTTGGTCTCTGGAACGTACCACTTGCTAGTATTCTTAGGCCAACACATACCTTGGTTTCCACTGGGATGGGTTCCCCTCTGTTGGTTCTGTGTGTGAGGCGTGGCCTGCACAGCTCAACAATTTGCTGTAGGAGGTCTCTGTTCACTTTATAGTGCTCCACTATCTCCAGCTCATGTAACCCCTGGTAGGTGACCCTGGGCCTGTACACTCTTCTCCGTCTCCTCACTGTGGGTTGTCCAGCAGCATTTGCATAGTCACCACCCTCAGCATGTTGCATATGTCTCCTTATAACAGCTATGGCAGCCCCTAGCATTTTGGTCTGAGTGAAGCTTTTTCAGTTTTCACTTCTAATAGCTTACTCCTCTGTTGCAGTGTCTTTTGAGAGAAACATACTGCACTGTTGTTTGCAGAGTTTTAAGTGCTGGGCTGGGCTACTGTCTGCCTGTATAATTGCCTGCTTCTGATTGTTTTCACCTGCTAGCTCTGCCAGTATTCCCTGCTAGCTTCCTACTATTTCTTCTGCTTCCTTTTTCCTTTCTGTTTCCTCGGGGGGAGCGACGAGCATATAAGTGCAAACACGCTCACAGCAGCTAACACGCGCGCGCACATGCTTAGACTGACTAGAATCTGCTTATTCAGGTTAAACCGCATGCACAGCAGCACAAACAAGCTTACAGGTCTTTAAACAGGCTCCTACATGCTTACTCCAGCTTAAACGCGAGCACTCATGCTTACACACGCGCACTCTATCTTACTCGCACATCCAAGTGCGCAGACCTGCGCATGCACGCCCAGCAAGAAACTTTGGTGTTATCCATGGTGTACACCTTCCATTTCTTGGCTTTCCCATGCCTACTTGTTGACACTCCTCTTTCCATGATGTGTCACTGACATCTTTCACATGCCACTGTGCTCCAATGAGCTTCATTTCTTTCATACATACCCCCCCCCTGTGATGTTACCTATCTCCTACTCTGTTACTCCCCCTTATCCTACTCCTACACTCCATGGAATGTGGTCATTTGCTATGTTACAGTGTGATTCACTATCCTTACATAGGATTGCCTACTAATGCTTAGTTATATGTCTTACACTCAGCTTCCCCCCTTAGCAACCCCTACTCGGTGGCCATGTTGTTTTCAGCCTGCTATTCCCTTACATTGTAAATTCATGCTTTGAATAAAACCCACATTTGTGGGTTTTAAATTTTTATTTTTCTGTTTTTTATAGCGTAGCCCGTTAGCGCAGCGCTGCGCTACGTTTAAACATTGGCAATATCCAAAAACATTTTTATTTAATTTTTGCATTGGGGTACATTGCCAGTGGCCACATATTTGGCCATTGGCATGCTGCCTGGAACATATGCAACTTTTATTTGGAGCTGACAAGGCTCCATTGTGTTATTTGCAGAATGGTACTCAGTTGTCAACTGAGTACATTTCTGCAGATAACACGGCTCTTACACGGGCAGGTTTCTGCTTCCTGGATCGCTAAATTACCTCATTTGCATGCCTTTCAGCTGCAAGTGAGGTAATTAGCATATCCACGCCCTGTCCGTGTAAGAGCCATTTTAGGTGCTCTCTTACACGCAAATACAGGCGGTTCCTGGATCGCTATGGCTGCATGGAGTCTTACACTACTCTTAGACTCCGTGCAAGCCATCGTGAATCCTGCCCATGGTATGTCAAGTCTGCAGTTGACAATGTCAGGCAATAAATGGCCTGCAAAAGACTGCACTGTAAGCTGACATCCTTGTGATGATAGACAGTGGATGACCTTTCATGTGGCAGGCCTTTGACAGTATAGGGTTGTAAGTACAGACAGCTATCATGAATACCTATACAGACAGGGACAATGGTGTCAGAAACAGACATAATCAATTTAAGGACTAGTTGCCTTCAGTGATAGCACAGAAGCGTTCTTCAATAGGAGAAAGCTGTGCATTTTCGCTGCATAGCATGTCAGGCAGGTATACAGAACTATGCCTTTTTGCCTACAGGTATGCTGCTACCAAAACAGCTAACATTGCCATTTTTGTGGATGGTATACATAATATTTTGTAATGCAGTCAGCATCAAGCAATCAAAGTACACATACATATGCCAAAGCACAATCTCCCCTGTTGTTGCTGTTCACCTGTGCTTCATCATGCTACTGGATCTAGCACTACTATGTACTAGGAAGTGTGCCCCCATACAAAATTCCTCCGCACACCCTCTGCCAGTGTAGCATACATGTGATATAAAGTACAGGAGTAGAATTAATCTATTCATAGCCTACCTGTACTGCGGGGTTAACAACATGCACATAGCCTCATACAGCAACACAACTGACACCTGTAAATTACATTTGTACCATGATTAAAGTTAATAAGGCAGCATGTTAACACAATATATGCTGTGGTGCTTCGCTGTTGAAATGCTCATGGACTTACACTCATTAGTCTCAAGTTCATTCCCTGTTGCCTGACACACCTTATATTATCTATTTGAATGCAGCTGTAACTTACATACTTTTGCAAATGCTCCAATAAACTCATTTCCTTTCCAGTTTTACATAAATGTTTAAGGTGGTGGCAGCAATTAATAAAAATCTTTAAAGTTCACACTTACGTCATAAAGCACTATAGCTAATAATGAAAAAAGTTTCTGCAGCAATGACAGCAACCTGTGAGATTCCCACAATGTAATCTTCCATAGCGTGATGAGGCTCAAGATGCTTACCAGAGTTTATATAAGAGGCCTTGAGTGTAGCAGTTATACAAATTGGGCACCATCTGATGAATATAAGTGAAAAGTTGGTTCTTAGTGTTGCTCCCATGAGTCACTTCACGCTAAGAGGCTCTCTCAGTTATAAACTCGCATGAGTACCTGCAGTGCACATTGTGTGCATGTGTGGGCAGGTCAATTACCCTGACAGGGATGTGCTAAAACATGTGTCGCTTTTGTAACAGGTGGAGGCACTAAAGGACATAACTGCTTCCATCTTTCTTTAGGCAACATACACCTACTACACATACATATTTCTTGCCACCTTTCACTCTAACCCACCACCCCACCATACCAATATTTTACAAAATATATTACAATCACAGTATGATAATTGTGATACGGTGCTCTATGTTGCAAGGCACTTGTCACAAAACTCATCTTTATATTGTGAGCCATTTGTCACAAAAATTGATGGGCATGACCACAAGAAGTCTGCCATAGTTCCCTGGAATAAGACCTGGTAAATGACCTGGCTTCCAAGGGCACTGCTGGTGACAGGGGTTCCCAGTGGTGCAGCAAGGAAAGCAAGACCTTCCTTTATTTGATGCATAGGGTCCATCAGAAGCACTGGACTGGGGACTCACAGGAGGGTCCCTGGTATAAAGTGAAGGCTTGGCAGAGAGTGCTGTGGTGAGCAGTGCAGGTATCGCTATAGAAACATGAAGTGGAACCATCCTGATTTTCTTTGCCAGTGGAAAGAAGATGTCAGAGTATGGGGACCTGAGACGTATTATAAATATTTGTCTAGTCTGCACAGACATTGGTTGTTTGCTTCATAAACGTATGTGATGTAGGCATATAACTTAATGATATTTTTTCTAGCTCAAGAATCTATACTGGAGAGCAGTCTTCTTTACTGGAGGACAGACAGACTTTCTAGGCACAGGAGATGTGTATTATTTAATTTATTTTTCTAATTACACGTGTGATAAGAGTATGTGACTGCATTTTTTATCTGTCAGCATCATGCTTGTATGGGACCCTGTACAGGCAAGACTGTTTATATTAAGGTATACAGGATATATGTACTGCACGCATAGCAGTTTTCTGAATATGAATGTATAATTATGCATGTTTTCTGCAAGTCTGGCCTTTGTGAGTCATTTTCTGTTTACCTACTAGACGTAGACAACAGTGCAGGTATAATATGGAAGAGGTACATATGCTCACCATGTTATAACTGCTGTCTAGAGGCATATCAGTATTCTATCCCACAAGCTACACAACCACATCTGCATACATCAGGACTGCTTCTTGTTCCCCTCCTTTTCAGATAACAAATCTTAGCACAGATGTCATATGTTCAGGCAGTTAGTCAGGCTGCACAGGTATATAGCTGTTGTGATGTTTTAGTACATAGTAAATTCAGTAATGCGCATCATATATTAAGCAAGTGTATGTTACACACGTTTTATTTTCTCTCTCCCTCTCTTTCTTTGTCACTATCTTTTCTTCAGTAATTGTTTTCTGTTTGCTACTTCTCCCCATGCCTGTTTCCATGTTGTACAACTGCCAAAGTAGTGCCAGTGGTATGACCACAGTGTCCAGCCCCTCAGCCAGCACAGCCATCCACTGTATCCTGGCCATCACCACCAGTGGATACAGAGTGGGGCAGCTTCAGCAGCTCGGAGCACTAGTATCCCCTCTGGTGGCACTGCTAAGGCTGATGAATATGACACACACACACACTCCATGGATTAGTCTATATTACAAGGCTTAGACAAAAATAGCAACAAACACCTGCCACAATACCTTCACACTAGCCCTGTCAAGCCAGAAATGTCTTTTTAGCTCTGATCAGACCAGATTCTTCTGATGATGACTGGCCTCTGATTCCTTCTGCCCCACTCCACCATAATATGATCAACCTGCTTCTTATAAAGCTGACAACCCTCCTTCACAAAGAGGGTAGGTGGAAGTCCAAATTTCCGATCCAGTTACTACTTCCCTGGATACATCCCAAGTTACTTCCAGCACTTCTACACAACCCCATGGATCAGTCTATATTAAAAGGCTTTGACAAAAATAACAACAAACACCTGCCATAACACCTTCAGATCAAATGTTAGTGAGAATAGCTAATAAAGGTAAACAGTTGGGCTTCTACGATGGCTGCACACAGAGTAACAGCTTGATTTCAGTGCTCCCAGTGTGACTACAAAAACTCAGAAATGAGAGCCAGTGAATTTGTCTTTTTTGGGTAAATTTCAGTTACTGGCTACTGAGTGCAGTGCCTGGATGCCAGCAAAGTAGAAATTTAGAGAACTTGAAAGAAAATTAACCACAAAAGCTCATGAGAAAACACTGGGTGGGAAGAATCCTGCAGCTGTTCAGCAAAAAGCACTTCAAGCTCCAGCTTTGGTGCAAGACATAACTTCCAGGAATCTAGAGGAAAAATTCTCAGTGCTGATTAAATTAGTGAAACTCTGAAGGAATATATCAACCCAAATAACAAAAGATTGGAAAAATGGAAGAAGCTTTAAACAGATATTTAGACAAGCTGATAAAACTGCAAAATCAGATGTCTAAATGAAGAAAAGGCTGGCTGAATATGAGACTGCTCATGAAGATATGTTTAAAAGAATGCAGAATTAGAGGACAGAGCCTTTACGTAAAACCCAAGATTTTCTGCTATACCAAAGAGAAGGAGCAGACTGTATTAATTTTATGAAAGCACAAATAAGCAACTGGACTGAAATTCCACAGCAGG
Organism: Protopterus annectens; assembly: GCF_019279795.1. Lineage (NCBI taxonomy): Eukaryota > Metazoa > Chordata > Ceratodontiformes > Protopteridae > Protopterus > Protopterus annectens. The sequence goes on from NC_056744.1 coordinate 968,575,307, forward strand.
AGTTGTTATATGAAAGGGCACATTGTGTGTATGTGCCAAACCTGACCATGAGAAACAGTCAAGACCTCTAATAGTAAAGATGCAATCCTACCAGCAGAAAGAGTTGATTCTGACAAAACTGTGGCAAAAGGACAAAGTATGGCTGAAGACAGCAAGTGTTTGTGGAAAATGATTACTCACTGTACATCAGGCAGAAGAGGAGTAAATTTATTCCAGCAATCAGGGAATGTCGAGAAGCAGATGTGAGATTCTAGCCGCTGTATCCAGATATCTTCAGAATATTTTTTCCCTGGAGGGTCAAAGTCATTTTTTGATGCAGAACATGTTAAGGAGGAAATACAAAAGTTTAACCGACAAAAAGTGAGCTATCAAACAGAAGATGACTGTGCTTCTTATTCTTTTGATAATAAAGCTCATAGGAAGACTAGGCCAGAGAAACATTTCCCAGTGTTCCAAAGGAAAATGCTTGAGAGAGACAGAAAAGCAAAGGAGATGACCAGAAGAACCGGACGTATGTTGGAAATAAACAAGAGACTGGAGATGGGAGATGGAGATCAACATATAGAACTATAGGTTGTATAAAAAGATTTATAAACTCTAGGAAATCAAACATAATGAAGTCATTGTTTATTAGCCTACATTAGACCCAAACTTGAATATGGAATAACAATATGGAAACCCTATAGGAAAACAAGTATGAATAAACTGGAAAGAGTACAGCAGAAATATACCAAGGGCATCCATAGATGTGAAAATTTAAGTTATTATGAAAGACTAAAATATCTGAACTTGTACAGTGTCTCTTACAGATATTTAAGAGGAGATCTTATTCAGTTATATAGAGCATTTAGGGACAACCACCTCTGGGAATGTTTGGGTATATCAAAAAGTACTAGAGTATCATCAGATAACCTATGTAGAAGATTCTATAGGAATGAGAAGTGTACTAATTGGCTCTCTGACAGCGTAGTTGATGCTTGGAACAAACTACCAAATTACATTAAAGCAAGTACTAGTTTAGATATTTTTAAGAACAGCCTGGACATTTATTATGGTAACAAGTGTTTTGGTATATTGGCAAGCTAGAAGGGTATTAATGCCCTTGCTTGAAACATTTGTATGTATGTATGTAACAGGAAGAAACCCAGCAACTCTCGAATGAATAAATACGGGAAGCATCAATCATATTATTGAGATATGCCAGAAAAAGAAAACTCGGTAATATTTCACTTTTTTGACTTGGTTAAACTTGCAGGGGACTTCAAAGCATATGCTCTATGTCATGTCATTAATGTTTGGAAGAGCATTAAGGAGTCAGAAAAAGGAAGGGAAGAGGAAGGGAAGCGGTACCTGTAGGTACCTAAGTTTTGTTCTTAAAAATATTATTATAAAACATGACATATACTACATGTTATATAGTAAAGCATTTTCAGTTATTTTTGTGTTATAGGGATACTAAAGTAAACAGATGTCCCATTTGTCCCTTCTTTCTTTCTTTGTTTCTTTCTTCTTGTTTAGTTTTAAGAAATATAGGCACTACAATGTAAAAAAGGGAAGAAAGCATGGACAAAACCAGGTGTAAGATAACAGGCTGTAATCTTAAGTTGATGAGGTGAGGGATGGGTTGTAAAAGTATACAGAGCATGATATATGTAAAACTGAAATGCTTTTTCTTACTTTTGCATAAGGAAAAGACTAGATTAAGGCCATTGGCTTCATCTAACAAGTTTTAAGTTGAAGGAAATAACTAAAAGAACATTGAATGTGATGAAATGTTTTCCTTTAGGAAATAAATGCTACAGTGCAACCTGAGAAGCTTGTAGCTGAAGGCAACTGTGTATCTGGTTCTCATGTTTCTATGGAAACAAGCTGATAAGACGGCAATAAAAACTGAATACTTTTTTTCTTTTTATGACTAAAAGATAATGTTTTCTGAAAGTATTTAAGTTGTTTATTACATCTAGGAGAGGAAATGATAAGACAAAAACAGACAGCATTTAGTGTAAGTAAAAGCACGGGCTGTAACATGGGTCTTAGCATAGATAACCTTCATTATAGGTTATCCATAGTTTTGTGTGTTTTTACCAAGTTAATAGGTTATGGGAGTGTACTGATATTAATATAACAATAACACATATACTAAATTTAATCCAACAATAACAACAGTAAGACATTTATGCAGTGCAGTAACAAGTACAATGACATGCACCAAGACTATTACACTTACATGTCTTCGTCAGTCCCCAAAATATTGCACAGATAATATATTGCACAGATCAAAATGAGACATATTTCAAATGGCACAGAATGCTAACTTGGCATATTGTTCAGAATGTTAACTTGGCATTAATATTGCACATAAGGTATAAGATTGTACTTTCATAGAGTTATTGCATATGTCTGTGAATTACTTCAGCATTGTAACTCCAAACCTCCGTGACTAGCATGGTGTATGTTATTACTGGAGTTCAGAAGTATGATGGCTTGTGGAAAAAAAGCTTCTATTAAATCTAGTGGTTTTGCAACATATGTTGTGGTATCTCCTGCCTAAAGACAAACACAAGAACAGACCATGAGAATGTGAGTGCAGTCTTTGACTATTTTCATGGCTCTGCTGAGGCACTGAGCAGAGTGCAGATCCTGGATAGATGGGAGCATGGACCTGATAATTCTCTTCAACATTTTCACCACCCTCTGGAAAGATTTGCAATCTGAAACCATGTAGTTTCCATACCTCACTGAGAGATTACTAGTCACAATGCTTTTGATGGTACCACTGTAGAAGTTTGTGAGAACTGAAGATGGTAGTTTTGCTCTCCTCAACTTTTTAGAAAGTGTAGACGCTGTTGTGCCTTCTTGAAAATATGATTAGTGTTTATTGACCAAGACAAATCTTCAGCGTTCTTCACCCTGTCCACTGTTTCTCCTTTGATTGTGAGTGGAGAATAAGCCTTGCATCTCTTCCTGAAGTCTACTATTATCGCCTTTGTTTTATTCACATTGAGAACCAGGCTTTTGTTGTCAAACCAGCCAATCAGTTGGTTCACCTCCTCTCTGCAGGCTTTTTCATTACGATTGCTGATGAGACTCACCACTGTAGTATCACCCACAAACTTAATAATGTGGTTTGTGTTGTACCTAGCGTTGCAGTCATGTGTCAGCATGGTGAACAGCAGAAAGCTCAGAACACATCCTTGAGGTACTCCAGAGTTCAGTGTAATACTCACCAAGGTATTGTTGCCTACACATACCTTTTGTGGTCTGTCAATAAGAAAGATGGGGTATATTTGATTTGCTTGGTTTGAGGGTTTTCATTAAAACAAAAAGTCTTGTAAGACATGACAAGAAACAACTATATAAAAGATCAGCCTGCCAAACATTAGTGTATGCATGTAACACAAAAGCTGAAACTAGACATTAAAAAAAGCTGCTGTACATACCAGGTAGGAATAATAACTTTTTATCATAATGGCAACACTTTCCATGTTATCTTTGAGCAAGGATGGTCTCACAAATATGTACATAACATTAAAATAGTGAACTATATTAAGAAATGCAGAGTGCAAATAACTATGCTACAAGAGATACATTTGCAAAAAACTGAGCGTATGAATTTGATAAAAATAGGATTTCAGGATGGTTATTCAGTGGAATATCTGGGACAAAGGAAAAGGGGAGTACTTATATTAATTGCTAAAGCAGCTCCAATAGTGAAAGAAGAGGGAAAAAATAATGGTAGATTTGTAGTAATAAGGGGCTACTGGCAGGGGAGGAGGATAATGATAGCATGCATTTATATTATACCTAAAACTGCTACAATGGAGCTTAAGAAAATTCTGGGAGAAATAATCAGTTTTCAGCAGGGAATATTACTTATAAGTGGGGACTAGAATTTGATTTGCAACGGTGAGAATGTATTGGGGGGCCTAGAAGGAAAAAATATAACAACAGAAGGTTGATTTTTGAAGAAATTATGAATTCAATAGTAGGAGCTCGAAGAGTATTTATATATAATTTCCAAAGGCAGATGTGTAGCTGGTTCAACCAGCTCACTGGACTGGTATTATGTACAAGCACTTCATGCACTATAATATGCCGATTGATAATTAATTGGGTTATTACAGTTAGTACTTTGCCACCCCCAACTCTTGTATTCAAGAGCAAAAAAAAAAAATGATTGTTCCTTCTACAGGTACACCACCCAGGTGACCAGATGCATGACAGGCCCTCCTCCTTCCTGCTTCAGCCATTCAGGTCCTAGTTCTGTGTCCCAGCCCACAACCATCCTTCAACATACTATGCCTGCACAGAGAGCTACAGGGCTGAGGTTTTAGTTAAAAAAAAAAAAAAAAGATTTTCTTTCTTTTGAACTGTAATAAACTGTTTGCTACAATGTAGCAAGCAGTTGCTACAGTTTAGACAAACATGTAGTGCTAGAGATCTCAGGTTTGACCACAAATGCAATACCAGCTTTTAAAAGCTGGTAGTGCATTAATAAAGATCCGGATTGGCTGATCTCACCTCCCCCAATACTTTGCACCTGGGGCAGTTGCACATCTCACCCCACCCTAGCTACACTACTGCCCAAAGGTACAAAAACTGGGCTAGGCTAGACAGAAATTATATTTCACAGAAGCATATACTTTTAATTGAAAGTTTTGACACACATCCAATAACTATTTCAAATCACATGTCAATGTAGTTGTTGTTTTTGTGTCTTTCGGCTTTTCCCGGTTAGGGGTTGCCACAGCGGAACTCCGGTCTGCTAATGATTGGCAGTAGATTTTTACGTGCTGAGTTGCCGGCCCTGACGCACAACCTTCAACGAAGGTACGCCCATTCATGCATGTCTCCACACAGAAGACTCTCTAGCTGAGAATCGAACAGGACGTCTTACTGCGAGGCGACAATGCTACCTCATTCCAATAATAACTAAAATAAAAAGGCAGGGTAGTGAAATAAGCATGAGACACTGGCGCTTCCCCACTTTATATGTTAAACAAAGAGGAATTTAAGGTATGAGTAGTGGAAATTATTCGGGAGTTATTAGTGAAGATAGAAATTTGTTCAGAAAATATAGCTAGGGAATGGGATAAAATGAAAGTGGAGTTTACAAATTGAGGAGAAATAAAAGAAAAAAACAGGTATGGTTAGGAAGTATCAAGAATTATTTAGAGGGATTGACAAAGGTTAAAGTATTGCAGAATTGGGGGGAATCTCAAAGAACAAGAAGAAGTGCAACTGCAGAGTGCTAAAGAGAAAATAAGGGACTACCTGGATAATATGCAAGAGTTTAGAAAGACTGCTGTTAAGCAACTGTTTTCTGACAATAATTCCAGAACACAAAGGCTTTTAGCACAATGGCTCAGGCAACAGAAAGTAGAAAGGGTTGTTGCCAAGCTTAGGGAGCCTATAACAAGGAAAATAACCAGAGATCCTGTACAGCCATTAGAAATATTTCTGAAAATTTATGACAATCTATATAAAGCAGAGAACTGTGGAAATCAAGGAAAAAGTACAAATGGAAATGTTTATGGAAAAATTAAATATGCCAAGGTTAGAGGTAGATGAGGCTCAATTATTAACAGTTAGGCTAAGAGGTGATGTATAACCAATATGCAGAAAAGTCTCCAGGAATAGATGGTATTCCTATGGAAGTCTGGAAGCTAGGTTGGAAGAAAGTTATAAAAAACTGGAAGGTTTTGTTTAACAGCATTTTAAAAGGAAGAGAAGCACCAATATCCTGGAAGAAAGCGGTGGTGGCTGTAATACGCAAAGATGGTAAAGACCCATGAGATCCAGCTTCATATAAGCCCACCATGATTCTAAATCATGATTATAAAGTATTTATGTCTATAATGGCTAAAAGAGTGGCAAAGGAGTTGCCAAAATTAACAGGTATGGATCAGTGTTGTTTTGTGGAGGGGAGGCAAACATTTGACAATAATAGAACAATAATGATCCAGATGGAAACAGAATGTAATAAAGTACCACTGTTGTTGGCATGTCTTGATGCAGAGAAAGCATTTGACAGTGTAAGCTGCGATTTTATGAGTAGGGCAATGAAAGCATTTGTATTCCCTGGCACAAAATAAGGTTATTTAGGAGGATATGTGAGGAATTGGAGGCAAAAATTAAATTGGGGGGGGGTTCCTTTCTGTTAAGTTCTGTTTGAACAGAAGAACTTGGCAGGAGTGTCCTTTTTCTCTTTGTTATTTGCATTATATTTAGAGCCACTGGCAAAGAAAATAAGTTACTCAGAAATTCAAGGATATAATTGATATGGTAATCAAGAAAAGTTGGCTTTATTTGCAGATGATATTATTTTGTACTTGATAAAACCAGAAAAGGACATTTCAGTGTTGTGGAACATTCTGAGATAGTTTCAGGTCTTTTCGGGATATAAAATTAAGGAAGATAAAACAAAGGCAACAGCTGAAAACGATGTACCCACACACAAATTAATTCAGGAATATCTATATTTATGGGGACATGATAAAATTAAGTACTTAGGAGTATGGGTTGAAAGGGAATCTGTTATGGCAGCTAAGGATGTGTGGGAAGAGACTAAACAAAAGACAATACAAAAAAATGGAGAAATTGGAAGCTCTGTTTTACTTAGGAGTATGGGTTGAAAAGGAATCTGTTATGGCAGCTAAGGATGTGTGGGAAGAGACTAAACAAAAGATAATACAAAAAAATGGAGAAATTGGAAGCTCTGTTTTATGACCATGGATAGTAAGATACAAGCAGGGAAAATGGTTTTAATCCCTTAGGCATATTTTTGTCAACCAGAGAAGAAATTGTGAATAGCAATTAATAAAGAGTTGAAGGATTTTTTTCTGGAGGGGGAAGAGGGCAAGAGTCAAGTGGGATACGTTCATAGGTTCATAGGTTGGTACTAGGCTGTCGGCCCTCGGCCCTATACAAGCCTAGCCATAACAATTCCCTGGATATTTCTTCCCACAATATTTACTTCCCTGATCCAAGTTCAGTTTTTGAAGTTTTCAAAAGTTTTTGAAGTGTTCAAGTTTTCCAAGGAAGTTGATCCTTCCGATAGAACAACGTGGTTTTGAATTACCTGACTTGAACAGGTATTTTAGGGTTACACAGTTAAGCCTCCTACACATAGCACAAGCAGAAAGCTATAATTCAAAGTGGAAATGGATGATAATGAAACAGGCGGAAGCTAAAGAAATAAGGAGAGACTGATTTTGGATACAGATCCTTAAGGATAATAACAATTACCATACAGAATACTATTCTCATAAAGTAGCAGAAAGTATTCTAAGAACTACGCCATCATGGGAATGGAAAATGAAGATTTTGCTGATAGGGATAACTGCAATTAGGGGTACAGATAACGGGTAAGAAGGTGGATGGAATTTACTGGAGAAAACTGGCAAAGAACCAAAGTATTGTGAGCAAATAATTAGAAAGGGAAAGGTGATAAAATGGGAAGAGGCCAAGAATACATTTGGACTGCAGGCTAGAGATTTCTTTCTCTGTCAAGGATTGATATCAGGGTACAGGAAAAGAAAAAGGGGTAGGCTGATCCTAAGTGAAAGACCAGCATCGGTAGAGTTTTTAATAGAATTTTTATTTTTATTTTATTTATTTAACATTTGTTGACCGGGAAAGTCCGACTAGGTTCCACAGAGCCTGTTTTCAGCGGAGGCCCGGGGAGAAATAAGAACAGTCAGTGCTGATACAAAAGAGATAACTACTAGGGCATATAAAATATTGTATGATAGCTATAAGAATCAATTAGAGGAAGTTAGAAAGGGTTAGGAAGAGAGATTGGATAAACAATTCACAAAGAAACAATGGGAGGATATATGTATGGCTCCTAAATAAGCAACAAAGTCTAGAAGATTTAGGAATTTTTCTTGGAAGTGTTGCATGGGTATTTTAATACCCCAAGCAGACTCCAAAAATTTTCCTCAGGTAGACTGCAAATGTTGGAGGTGTGATGAGAGAGAAAGAGGTAATTGGAAACATATCTTTTGGCATTGTAATGAGTTGGCAGAATTTAAAAATTCCCTACAGAATACTCTGTCAGAAATACTGGGTGAGTAAACTGGTGTAACTAATGAAATGATTTTTTGAGCTGTGATACAGAATTAGAATTGCCTAGACATAATAAAACCTTGCTGTGTTTAATTTTGATTGCTGCCAAAATAGCAGTAACTAGAAAATGGAAATCAAAATCTAAATCAACCATACTAGAAGTACTGAATACATTAAAAGAGAAAAGAAGTGGAAGTGGGCTCTTTAGAAAAGGGAAGGAGCAAATTACATAGAAAATGGGAATTGTGAGAACAATCCATGCAGAATAATGTTTTAGAGGAAGAATAAGGTTTAAGGGAAGGTAGAAATTGAATGAGCTATGTAATGTTTAAGTGGCAATGACTGGATAGAAGATTATATGGGATGTATAATGTCTGCAACTGAAAATATCTCAGTATGGTTTATTCTCATTTACATAAATGCATGATTGCCTAAGTCACAAGTGATAATTCATTGAAGATGCTTCTTAAAAAAACAATGGTAATCAGTTATATTAAAACATAGACACATATCTAATACAAAACAAGTAGGTAAATTAAAAACAATTTAGTAGTAAAAGTGGTCCACTGAAAACTAACACTCTGAAAAAGAATCAAACATATTGTTATACAATTTCCAATAATAATTGACGGAGAAGAATATCAGTGGAATCTCCCTTCTAAACAAAGTACAGAGGAAGTATCAGATTTTGATTCTTCCATAGAAACTGAAATCCATAGTACTAAAATGCACCCACTGAGAGAACTACTTAATCCTGCAGCCATTCAGGAAGGCAATGCCAAACCTACTATAACAGTAGTCCCCCTTTGGACTGCAGTAGATTTCCAAAATGCTGTAGATTTTCTCCCTCCAGTTTGAACACATTCGGTCAAATATGCCAAAATATTAGAAGGATGTGTACAGTTATAAAACCCTGATACTGAAGATTTAGGAGCGGTTTTGAGTTCAACAATCCCTGACATTTTTAGGAAAATATGGGCAAGTCCACCATAGGAGATAATATTCCAAACCATACAGATGATGGGTTTCCTACTGCTAGGGATAATTTACTGAAAGCCATCACTTCAGCATGCTCCGAACACCTAATTAATTGGGCAAAAATCAAAGCAATTGTACAGAAAGAAAATGAATACATTCATGCATATTTACAATGCATAATAGATGTGTTTGAAGACTTTTCTGGACACCCGGTACCTACAGAAGGAGAGGGAGCTAGAAGGTTGTCAGCACTCCTTTCAAGATCACAGAGCCAGTCATAAATTTGCACCAGATGAAAAACCACGTAAACCACTGTATCCAGAAATGAAGCTTAGAAACTTTTTAACATTACCATCATGTTTGTGTCAGGAAGGTAAATCTAGTGATTCAACAACACCATACTGGTCGGAGAGAAAATTTAGTGATTCTTCTTCTTCTTCTTCAACATCAATGATATTTTCTTTGACTTCATAATTGGAAATGAAAGTTAATGACTCAGCAACATCATGTTCTATGGACAATGATGGGAAGTCGGCACAAGAATAGTACAGTGAATCAAGTGACCAAGCATCACTTGTGGAGTCAAAAACAGCAAGAACATCAAAATGGAATGTGTTTGGAAACTGATTTTATATGAACTACAGAACAATTCGCCATCTGTGTGTAATATCTCAACAACCTACTTCTGCCCCAACCTGCTTGATATTCATATGAACTTATCATTGGTGGCAGTAGTTGTGATGTTTTATTAGACTTTTGCTGCATTTCATTCTGTCATCTGGAGCCATTGGAACTGTAAGTACTGAACAACTTTTATTTAGAACTAAATGTGTTACAATTATTAGAGACAGATGTTTGGTTAGGACTGAACAAATAACCTCAGATGTAATACTTTTTCCTGGTACTTCATGCGCTTACACAAAGACTTTAAATGTCAATGACTGCTGGGTGTCTGCCATATATCTACTGAACACGATGGGGGTATTCTATTAATCCCTATACCAGTAACTGATGCAGAAGATGAATCAGCATTTCATACTATCTTCTTAACTAGAAACCTGAAAGCCAAATATAATTCTTCCCCCTTTTCAGTAGTTCCACTTCAGTTATAAATAACTATTAAAGGACATATTTGTTTCATTAAAAATGGATGGAATGCTTTTTTTTTGGATGGAGCACTTGCAATTTTACTTGGAAAATATATAATGAGGCTGGAGTTTTGGGTATAATAGCATTGCATTAATTCTTTTACATTTGTGGTTGCAGAGATTAAACATATTCCTGCTTACCAACAGATTGGTCAAGTTGTTGCAATGTAGGCCCTGCCATCCTAGGTAGCCGACATACAGAGACTTTACCTAGTCAAGGATTTGTAATATTAGTTGCAGGAGGGGTGCACAGGGCATTTCAAATCCAATTGGGAAAATAGATGTTTCTTGGGTCTGTCATCCTATTGTTGATAGACTGTATTTAAAGGACTAGCACACATGGATCTTGGTGATGGTGTCATTTTTGGAGCAGGAATTATATCTGTTTGTGGGGCAGTGAAGTAAATATGAGAACTGAGAAAACTATCTAAACTATTAGAAATATTAAGCAATGCTACCTTTGAAATGATAAATCAGATTACAATTGAAATGACTGACGTGCAGTGTGGTGCAACAAAATCAGAATGGCATTTGACTCCTGTCTTGCTTCTAAGGGAGGTAGGTATGCATTCATTAAAATGGATTTTTGAGTTCCAGACTTCACATCCTTCAAAAAATGCATGCCAATGCAAAAGCTGTTATTCGTGCATCTTTCTAAGTTTATAACAGCTATATTTAAAAATCAGTTCCTGACCTATTGGGCCTTTGTTCCCACCATTAATTTTGACTTTCTCCAGAATTCTTGCAGTTTAATTTCTCCATATGCCTAGGTTTTTATATACCCTGATAGGAATTGACCTCATTCCTAAGTCAGGGCATAATTAAAGTTCATGAAATCAGTTTTGCTTAACTTTTTGACATTTGATAAGAGTGCTCTTCTCAGCACCAGCAACGTACCCAGAATCGCCTCTTTTTTCAGTGCATACTTTTTTTTATCAGTAACATATTCAGATATGTTTGAAGATTATTTTTTATTAACTCAGTTGCTCATACTACAACTTGAACTGTATGCATATCCTTATTCCACATTGCTCTACTGTCTGTTTGCAAGTCCTGATATTTTACAAATTTACATCTTTCAGTTAGTAAGATACTGTAGTTCCCTGGTGTAGCAATTTCGATAATCAAAGCTAATGCCTGTCTTTTTCTCTTTCAATACAATATCCACTCTGTTTGATTCTACCCCCTTAGCTGCTGGTATGGGGGTGATCTCATGTAATCATTATTTCATCATTTTCAACAACCTTTTGCTTTTCATGTTTCCAATGACTCTGAAATGCCTCCATGTTGCAATGTTTACAGTCTCCAATGTAATAACTTTACCATATTACATCTTTCAGCATACAAACCTTCAGCCATGAGTGTATCGCACCCTGCAACGAGATGTGTAATCGTTTCTAGTTCTGTACCTCAAAATGTACATTTGTCTGTATCTCCTGCCCTTTTCAAGGATTGTATGAACCATCTGGTATATAATCCATTATCCTTGGCTGGCAATATTAACCTTTCATCTTTTGATTTAAATTCACCCCATTGAAGACATTTGACAACTCTTGGCCAACATGTAGCTGTTTCTGCTGATCTCTCTAATTCATGCTGCAACTGTGATCTTTCCATTTGTCTTTTCTTTTTCCTGATCACTTTCTTTGTTGTTCTTTCTTTATTTTGCTTTTTTGCACTTTCTCTTGCTACCTGATTTTTAACCACGTCTTTTTGGATATCCAAGACTACTTTTTTTTCTAAAGGCTTCTGCCAACCTAAGCAAGGAGGTCATCTTAGACCTATTTTGTTCATGTTTTACAAAGACATGCATCTAGAGCGTTTCTCCCCAGGCCTCTGCTGAAAAATTGGCTTTGTTCCAAGTCGGACTTTCATGGTAAACAAATGTTAAATAAATAAAATAAATAAATAAATGTTTTAGAAGTTTTAATATGCTTGAATCTGATTATGTCAATAAATAAGTAAGCAATTATATAATCATTGATCTATATATGTAGTCAACAATTTCAAGGAGACACATGTCTTATTCAGGGATATATAATATTGGCAAACAGTGGTCCTTGTATATCTTTTGATGGGCATGGAGCAATTTACTTGTTTTCCTATCAAGCTTATCCAACTCTTTTTGTGGCCAGTCAGTCACTCCAAAGCTATAAGTTAAAACAGGAAGTTGTGGTTTTTGCCATTTCTGTAAACATGTTCATGTTGGGAACAACATTGTGTTAGCTGGGAAGAAATATCACATTAATGGCATGTTTAATTGTTGTTCTGATCGAGTGGTCTATGTAGCAGCGTGTAAAAAATGTTCAGCTTTTTACATAGGAAAAACTGATAGACCACTCAAAAAAAGATTATATGAACATTTGTATGCTATAGCTAAAAGTGATTTAAACAATGCACTGGCAAAACACATTTCTCTCAATGAAGATCATACTTTTTGTTTTTCAGTGTTACAACAAATTAAACCTGATGTGAGGGGGGGTCCTTGGCAAATTGTTCTAGAACAACAGGAAGCGTTCTGGCAGATTCGTACTGCTTCATATATGGTTCCAAGTTTGAACGAAATATTGTCAATAAAATGTTTCCTTAGACTATTGGCTTTAGGTAGATAATTGTGATACTTTTACATATTTACATATAGATATATGATAAAAAGTTTATACACTCAAAAAATTATATAACTATTTATCTATCCGGATCCATTTGAACACATTTAACTATGTTGTATTACATTTAACATCACATTTATATATGGTTCTCCTATATATTCAACTAGGTAAAAACATAATAGTGATGATAGGTGAGGTGCTGCCTGTGGGGTATCTGTTGCTTTTGTTAATTGTCAATAATTCAATAATTCAATGTTTCATACACTTTAATTTAATTTTTTATACATCTTATATGGTTACATTCCATTTTTATAATATAGATCGTGGTTTAGTGAGTCATTGTCAGACTTTCTGTGTTGTGCTTCTGACAGGCCACACTTTAACATGTTATACAGAAGTGTTCCTTTTTAGTTAGACTGCTAGCTGCTGATAAAAATGTGCATTACATTAAGAACTTCACATGTATTTTGGTAATGTGCATATACATTCTGTTTTTTCTGTGTTTTTTATGGTTGTGATTGATATTTAAAGTTTTTATATATTAAGTTAATTGTTTAATTGGGAGTAATTTGATTATGATGTCATTCATTGTTAGTTATTTAATGTTATTGGATCATCATACTTGTGTAACATTTGTCTGAAGAAGGTGGGGAAGGCTTCCCTACCGAAAGCGCTTACTTTGTTTGTCAATAAACGGATATTTGGTTTTTATTACCTTTGGCCATCTGGTTTACATTCGTTCAGCCTCTTGCCTGCCTTTCTCCGTTTGGTCTTTTTGGATTGGTTTAGTTTTGTTTGTTTTTTCATTTGTTTGTTATGTCTGGAACAAACGAAGCAGCTGAGCAGGACAATAGACTGATCGTAAACGCCGGCCAAGGGCTTTCTTCTCAAAATGAGGAATTTCCGTCCTTAATCGAAGGACATCAGCAGCAGCAGCAACCAGCAGGATTTCTTCCTGCTACACTTAATCCTATTTCTTCGTCGAACACTTCATCAAACGATCTAACTATCTTAATAAACTTACTAATGGCCAAGGTGGACTATCTATCTCAACGGATAGAAGGGCCAAACAGTTGTAGCAACAGAACACCTGCTTATCCAACAGCGGTGTCTAACGCTGCAGTCGGTGTTTCCCTAACAGGAAGAGGAAACACAGCACCAGTAGCAGCACAGCCGGAACGAACTGTAGAAACAAGTCGACAACTTCGTGGCACTCAACAAACAATGGGGATAATACAGTCAGTTAATAATTCTACAAATCAGTCGTTTAATGATGCCGGTATACCTTCCATAACGTCATTATTCGCCATTCAGGACTTTTTTACATCTGGGAATAACAACAATGATTTCTGCGAAGAAAGGGTGAGTTCATTCTCTGACCGCCTTAATAACTTTGATTCAAAACTTTTTCGTTGCAGAAAACTGCAATTAGAAACATCTTATTTAAGAGAGTGCATCAACAAACATATAGTTCCGAAGGGACTGCGCCAGTGGCGTTTCCCAGCTGGGATCATTAGGAATTCTGAGTTCCATAAGGAACTTTTGTGTTTATTTGACAAGCAAGGTTTCAAATTTATGGAATCTTTAATTAAATTTTATCTATTAGAAATTGGTTTATTGCAAGAACAGCTTATTAACCTGGAGTCTATTTTAAAACAAAATGTCGATTTTTGAAAGGTACAAGTATGATTTTCAGAGGGTGTTGTCCAGTATTGAATCTTCCATTAACAAAATGGTTAGTATTAAAAAACGTAAAATTGATAGGGACCTGTTGGACTATCAAAACCTCAAAGCCTATCCTTTACCCCCACTGGGTCAAGTGGCTGCATGGAGACAGGAACCTACAGAATTTAGCAATACTGGCAACTTGGATGGTGATGATAATGTCAATACTGACAGTAACAATGGTGAAGGAGAACCACAACCGGTTCGCAGAAGCGAACGGTTACGGAACAATGGGACTAATAATAATCAAAATGCCCAGATTATGAACAACAATGTACGGTCTACTGATCGAGATGGGCCTCTGGATGAGACCAACCAGAGTTTTCACAGGGCCAACACTACTCGGAATGCGTCATCGAACAACAACTTTCGTGGACGCAATCAGAGGAAGAGGAGGGGGAATCAGCGGAGACGCTGATTGATGATATATCTGACCCCAATACTATAATGGCTGAGACACAGAGACCCACAATTTTGTGTAATACTAGTGGAGATTTTAAAATTTACAACTATACAGTCTTAACCATTGAGAAAAGCATTGCTGATTTTTTTGCTAAGGGTCTTTCTTTTGTCCCGGATAAAAGGTGTAACCTTGTGAACACCATTGTAGATTTAAAACTGTACGTTCGTAAACTTAATTTAGCAACATTGTTAGGTAACACTCCGTTGCTTCTTAGTAGCCATAGGGTTTCTAGTATTTTCAATCCTCCACTCTGTAACACCCTTCACCTGTTTGAAAGAATGTGTGAGCTAGACTTGAGATCTATGGTCAATAGCCATCATTTTTTGTCAGGGGGAAATCAACAGAGGAAAAGGAATGTAAATAATGATGAATTGGCATTTATTCAGTTACTTAATGAATGCCAAATTCGTGTCATGGCCCCTGACAAGGGTGGTGGTTTGATTCTGATGGATAATTGTGAATATGAAAATAAGATGCTTGAATATTTGAACACAGGTCCATACACTCTTTCTAGCATCAATGAGGTGAATATTGCAAATAAAAAAATCAGAGAATTTTTGGATGATCTATTTTTAGAAGGCACTATTGATCATGACACATTACAATATCTCATTATGCCGGCCCCTAGGATTCCCACCCTTTTCGGAACACCAAAAATCCACAAAAATTTAGTTGACCCTCCATTTAGACCCATTGTTGATGGGAGGGGGTCTGTCACATATGCTTCAGCGAAACTTGTTGACAGCATCCTTAAACCATTATTAAAAAAAGAAGTGCAAATTTGCAAAGATTCTTGGGATTTTTTAGAAAACATCAATAAAATTCCCTATGATTCTAACTTTACTTTCCTCACGGTGGACATCAAAGATTTATATACTGTTATCCCACACGAGTTAGGTATCCAATGGACAACAGATTTTATGCTCCGTAAGGGAGCGTCAAAGGAAAATATGTATCTGGTGGAGACACTGCTTGATATCATCCTTAGAAATAATTTCTTAGTATTTAAAGACAACTTTTACATTCAAACCAGTGGGATAGCTATGGGGTCACCGTGCGGTTGCACTTTTGCTAACAGTGTGTTGGCAACATGGGAGTCCCAATGTTTGTTCAAAAATGAATGTTACCAACAACATATCACTTGGTACACTAGGTACCAAGATGACATGTTCTTCTTATGGAAGGGCCCTTATGAAGTAATTCCCATTTTTATAGAACAACTATCTGGGACGACGCACTTTTTGGAATTTACCAATGTAGCAAGCTCTAATGATATAACCTTTTTGGATGTTAGAATTAGTAAAGACGATCATGCACAGAGATTTAAGTCAACTATCTTTAGGAAAAGTACTTTCTCTAACACATATTTACACTTTTCTAGCTCCCATCCTTTACATCAGAAAAAAAGTGTAGTCAAAGGTCAATTTGTTCGAGCAGCTCGAATGGTCTCTGAAGGGGTTGACTTCACAAATGAATGTGACAATATTCAAGCCATGTTTTTGGCGCGTGGGTACCCTTCTAATTTTGTGGAAGATTTAAAACATGAGGTGGCTATAAAAAGAGAATCTGGACATTTTAAACCACTTCTTGGGGGAGGAAACATGACTACCAAAATAGCAATAGATAGCAATTTTTTCAAAACTTCATTCTTGTTCACTTTCTGCACTGATGCTAATGCAATTGTCAACATAGTGCGGAAAAACTGGAAAATAATTTTGGATGATCAACATCTAGTTAGTCGGGTGGGTGAAAAGCCCACTATTACTTTTAGAAAAGGGCAAAATTTGAAGCAACTGTTGGAATCAAGAAGACCAATGTTTAATCAAAAGAATGTTGGTATGAGAAAGTGTGGTTTTTGCCATTTCTGTAAACATGTTCATGTTGGGAACAACATTGTGTTAGCTGGGAAGAAATATCACATTAATGGCATGTTTAATTGTTGTTCTGATCGAGTGGTCTATGTAGCAGCGTGTAAAAAATGTTCAGCTTTTTACATAGGAAAAACTGATAGACCACTCAAAAAAAGATTATATGAACATTTGTATGCTATAGCTAAAAGTGATTTAAACAATGCACTGGCAAAACACATTTCTCTCAATGAAGATCATACTTTTTGTTTTTCAGTGTTACAACAAATTAAACCTGATGTGAGGGGGGGTCCTTGGCAAATTGTTCTAGAACAACAGGAAGCGTTCTGGCAGATTCGTACTGCTTCATATATGGTTCCAAGTTTGAACGAAATATTGTCAATAAAATGTTTCCTTAGACTATTGGCTTTAGGTAGATAATTGTGATACTTTTACATATTTACATATAGATATATGATAAAAAGTTTATACACTCAAAAAATTATATAACTATTTATCTATCCGGATCCATTTGAACACATTTAACTATGTTGTATTACATTTAACATCACATTTATATATGGTTCTCCTATATATTCAACTAGGTAAAAACATAATAGTGATGATAGGTGAGGTGCTGCCTGTGGGGTATCTGTTGCTTTTGTTAATTGTCAACTGTCAATCATTCAATGTTTCATACACTTTAATTTAATTTTTTATACATCTTATATGGTTACATTCCATTTTTATAATATAGATCGTGGTTTAGTGAGTCATTGTCAGACTTTTTGTGTTGTGCTTCTGACAGGCCACACTTTAACATGTTATACAGAAGTGTTCCTTTTTAGTTAGACTGCTAGCTGCTGATAAAAATGTGCATTACATTAAGAACTTCACATGTATTTTGGTAATGTGCATATACATTCTGTTTTTTCTGTGTTTTTTATGGTTGTGATTGATATTTAAAGTTTTTATATATTAAGTTAATTGTTTAATTGGGAGTAATTTGATTATGATGTCATTCATTGTTAGTTATTTAATGTTATTGGATCATCATACTTGTGTAATATTTGTCTGAAGAAGGTGGGGAAGGCTTCCCTACCGAAAGCGCTTACTTCGTTTGTCAATAAACGGATATTTGGTTTTTATTACCTTTGGCCATCTGGTTTACATTCGTTCAGCCTCTTGCCTGCCTTTCTCCGTTTGGTCTTTTTGGATTGGTTAAAACAGGAAGTTCACGATGATATATAGCTTGAACTTTATTCCTAGATGTCAAAGCTGTTTTCAGTATTCAGTTTAGTCTTCTAAAATATTCCTTACTGAGCTGTGTTGTTGCCCCTTCATCTATTCTAAGATATTTGTACACTCCTTGTTTCAACTCTTTTTATATCACATTCCTCCCCAAGTTTTATATTTTCTTGAACCTTCAATTTTCCTTTCAAGTGTTGCTTTTATTTATTTATTTGACATTTGTTAACTGGGATAGTCTGACTGGGACAAAGCCCTTTTTCAGCGGAGGCCTGGGGAGAAAATCTCCACAGTACAATTACATTTAAAAAATGCATGTTACAATAAATATGTAATGCAATAAGATTAACAAAATAAAATCACTTAACAATAAAGACAAGAGAGACTTATGTAAAAATGTAAAATGTTGGTCTGATCCGACCATAAGCTTATCACCCTTGATATCCACATCCCACCCCCATCCCCCATTAAGGAAACCACAGTAAAAAAAATTCTCCAAAGCCAACTTCATGCATCTTAAGACAGAAGTGGTGAACTTCATGACACCCATGCAGATGGACAATACAGTTGCAACTGCTGAATAAGCACTTACAAGAGTGCATGGATTGTGCTATCCCAAACAGAACCAAGATGCTATCCTCCAAAAAATGGAAGCCAATCTGGTGGTCCCCTGCCATAAACAAACTGTACATCAAAAGGAAGAAACTGTTGCAAAAGAGAGTAAAATCCCATGAGTGGAGGAGCTCCCTGGTCAGCCTCAGTAAGAAGCTGAGATCCCTTATAAGATTTTCCAAAGCTAGCTACGAAAACAAAATTGCCACTAATTCCAAGGACAACCACAAAGCATTCTATAGCTATGTCAAGAATTTAGATGGCAACACCCAGATCTGCTCTGAGTTACAGCACAAAGGCATGAAAATTACAGAACCAACTGATATTGCCAACATCCTGGCAGATAGGTTCAGTGCTAAATTTACCCCCCTCTCACCCCCTAAAGGGCCCATATCTATACAGGAAGAATGCAGAGTCCCTGTAATCACAACTGCGCAGGTAAAAGCTGGACTCTCGAAAGCCAAAAACACAGCATCCATGGGACTGGACAACATCCCAGGCTGCGTTTTACACGAACTTCAGAACAAACTGGCTCCCCACTTAAGCACCATGTTCAATAATAGCCTCGCATCAGGCTTTGTGCCCACTGAATGGCGCATAGCAACAGTTATCCCACTACACAAAGGGGGAGCCACTGCTGATCCCGGGAACTATCGACCTATTAGCCTAACGAGCCTGGTCTGCAAGGCCATGGAACGTATCATCATGGAACTCATAAACAAAGACACTGGTAACCTCCAAACTCTGGATCCCACCCAGTTCGGGTTTGTGAAAGGCAGATCATGCCTCCTGAAGAACCTGATCGACTTCTTTGAGGCAGTCACCAAAGCCGTGGATGAGGGTAAGGTGGTTCACACAGCCTATCTTGACCTCGCCAAGGCTTTCAACACCACCCCCCATTCTGGAACTATAGCTAAACTCACTAAACTAGGCATAAATCCCTATGTCACAAGATGAGTTGCCAACTGGCTCACTGACAGAACCCACACTGTAAAAGTTGCAGACTCCAAATATGACCTCAAAGCAGAGACAAGTGGAGTACCACAGGATTTCATCCTGGGACCTCTCCTGTATGGTATCTACTTCTCTGAAGTACAGGCTAACACAGAAGGCCTCTGGCTAACAAAGTTCGCAGGTGACTGCAAACTAGGAGCCATAGTCAAGTCCCCAAATGATGTGGACATCTTACAGAAGGGCCTCACTGAGACAGATACCTGGTGTCAGAGCCATGGTCTCAAGCTCAATGCCAAAAAGTGCAGTGTCATCCCCTTTGGTAAAAACTCTGTACCCATGAACTACCACATAGGCAGCAATCTACTTAACACCAAATGCATGATAAGAGACCTTGGGACCCAGGTGGACAGTAGTCTCTCCTTTGATAGTCACATCGTCACAGTAGTCAGGAAGTCCTTCTACATGGCACACCTCATCATAAAAAGGTTCTCTTCCAGGAAAAAAGAAAGAGGTCATCGTTACCCTCTACTCATCACTCATTAGCCCCATTATAGAGTACAACACCCCTTTTGGAATGTACCTCACAAGACATCGGCAGCAGCTGGAAAGGCTACAGAAGTACCTCACAAAGAGGATTACTGGCCTCAAACAAATGCCCTACACTGACCGCCTCAAAAAACTCCATCTTTACTCCATAGCATATCGCCTACTCCGAGGTGATCTCTGCCTAACATATAAAGCTATGTCAAACCCAGAGCTGTTGGACATGCTACACCTAAAGAAATCCCAATCCTTCCGAGCTACATGCTGTAGGGATCTAAACCATGTCACCACAATAAACAGGACATGCTGAAGGGATAGATTCCTATCCCAGTGACTTCCTATACTCTGGAGCAAGCTACCCATCCATATCAAGCAAAGTTCTTCATTAGCACTCTTCAAGAAAAATCTTGCTGACTGGATGGGAAATAGGAAATACACCCAAGGGATCACTTCTGTGTCTCTGCTCGACAGTGGCACAGGAAAATAACTTTCTTGGGTGGCGTAAGCCATGGAACCTTGCTGGCTAGGCTTACTTAGGCCCTTGGGCCGATAGCCTAGTACCTACCTATGAACCTATGGTTAAACAGATAAACATAAAGGTGGCACAGACAAGTAGAGTAATAAAAAGTAAGACTCAATATATTGGCTAGTTAATAATAGTAGTCAAACAATAGGTGAAGATATTAGTAATAGATAAAATATAGTAAAACAGAAGTCAAGAAATGAGAGTAGAAGTAGTAAGAAAAAGTAAGGTGAATGTTAGATTGAAGGAGCAGTTAAGTTAGAAAAAGAAAACAAATACTAAAGGGAGGAAAAGGGTTAGGAAGGAGAGAGAAATGAAGAAGAGGAAAGATAGAGTGAGGGCAAAATTCAAGTAGGGTGATTACAGTAACAAATCCAGGTTTTATTTAAATATTCCTAGAGATATTTTTTGAATTTATAGTCCTGAGGTATGCTTCTCAGGATCATGGAATCTTATTCCATTGAATGGCAGGAGAGTAAATATATAGGTTCTGTCAGACAGATTTATTACGTTTATGAATATGTAACAGATATTGATCAGAACTCCTAAGAGGACGGGGAGGGATATAAGGTGAGATGAGCAAGGAAAGGCTAGGGCAGGAAGAATGTTTATTATTGATGGAGTGAATGATAAGCAATTGAATAATCTGGGGATTATTAGGAAACTTTCGCTAATTTAGAGACCTGAGGGCATGACAGTGGTGTGTTTTGGATAGCAGATTAGCTGTAAATCTAGCTACTTTATTATAGGCAATTTTAAGTTTAGTAATAAGAGAAGACTAGAGATTAGTAAAGATTTGTGAACTATAGAAAAGCTTGGGAAGAAGGAAAGCATTGGCTAATGAGATTCTGGAGTCAGACGTGAGGAATCTTTTGTTTTATATACGAGACCAAGCTTTTGGTGTTTTTTTTTTTAATACAGTGATGTATGTGAAGGTTGAATTTCAGTTGATCATCAATGATTATTCCAAGGAGGCTAGTCTGGTTTTCAGGTGTGATGTTTGTGTTGTTCAGTGAAAAGATGTTAAATGAGGATTTGAGGTGAGAGAGGGGTTTTGGAAGGAAGAGTAGGAGCTTAGTATTTTTAGGATTGAGTATTAGTTGATTATTGGTAAGCCAAGTTTCTGTGTGTTTGAAAGATGTTTGTGTGAGGGTAAGTAGTTCAGTTGGATTGTCACCTATGGATATAATAGCAGAGTCATTAGCATACTGTATGAGAGAAGACTGAGGACAGGATTTGTGTAATTCATTTGTGATGATGCTAAAAAGGAGGAGTACAAGAATAGAGTCTTGTGGGATGCCTGTTTTGACAGGAAGAAAAGGAAAAAATGTAGAAAGCCATTTGACTGATTGCTGCTGATCAGAGAGACAGCTGTTAAACCAGGTTATAGTAGCAGTGGAAAGATTGAGTTGAGAAAGTTTTGAGAGGAGGATAGGGTGGGAGACAGTATCAAAGACTTTTGACAGATCTAAGAAGATGCAATACACAAGTTTATTATTATCTCTGATTAGGGAAATGGTATTGATAAAGGTTATGAGAGCAGTAGAGGTGCTGTGATGTGGTCGACAGCCATGCTGGGTAGGGGTGATCAAGTTCCCTTGACTGAGTGAGGTGGGCCATGAGTTGTTTATGGATACAGTGTTCAGTCATTTTTGAGAGAGGAGAAAATATGGCAATTGGTCGGAAATTAGAAAGTTCTGTGGAGTTTCCACCTTTGTGAATTGATGTTATAAATAATTTTTTTCCAAAGGGTAGGAACAGTTGATTCAGTGATAGAGTGGTTTATACGTTTGGAGACAGGGTATGTTACAGATGTGACATTAAGCACTAAACTTTCATATACATTCACAACATATACAATACAGGCAGCAAGTAAATAAGCATTACTGAGCATTAAAACATATTGCAGAATTTATACATACATCAAAATGCAAAATATAGCAGTGAATATAGAGGAGGCCAAACTGAAATAGCAACCGTGGGACTTAAATACAGGAAAGAAGCTTGTAAATGAAGGGACAGGACTCATTCAAGTATAACAGTGTCATCCCCCCCCACCCCACCAAAAAAAATTCCAAAATGTGCTTTTGCATATTCGTCAAGACCAAATGACATTCCTATGTTATCTGAGAAGGCTTTAACAACTTGCAGTTGCACTTTCATGTGCTTATCTGATGGACACTATAGTTTCAAGTCATCTGCAAAAAGTAGATGAGACATCTTTTCACTTGATGATTTTCTTGGAGTCAGACTGAATCTGTAACCTAACAGTTTAATGGATTAAGAGCAAGACAAAACAATAATGGTGACAAAAAAATCACAGTGAAATATTCCACGCTGAATTTTCACACCCTGGATAGCAATTTGACATTTTTTGTGGTTCAGCTGCAAAGTGGTTTGCCATTTCTTCATAGTAAATGTAATACAATGTCCCAATATATTATTGTGCTTGTAGATCTGTAAGGATTCTATAATCCAGGAGTGAGAAATACTGTTAAATGATTTTTTGTAATCTAGCCAAGCCATACTGACATCCATGTCTTTTTACAGGTCTCACTCCAGTGTTTAGCTTAGCACTCAGAATGGCAGTTGTGTAACATGCAGGAGCTACAGCATTTCATTTCTACCACCACAGCTCTCAACTTCTTTGCTCAAACAGGAGCAAAGCTAAAAATAATGGGCGGAAAACCCATTATTGTTACTCATATCTCTCAAGTGACATCATTATGAGGAATGTTCCTAATTTTGAGTCATAACAAAAAGACCAGGTTCCTCACTGTTCCACATGAAGGTCATGTTATGAATTCAGGGTAAAGAATTTTGCTAATTAATGTCACAGACAGCTGAGAGACATGTTTTGCAATAATGAAAAGCTTTTTTACTTTTATCATATTTTACTGCAGGAACAGTTTCAGGTGATAGAAAACACTGGACTTTGTGTAACCATGTGTGATATAGGGAAATATGGTCAGCCCAGCTATCTGGAATTTTGTAAATAATCCTATGTCATTTATGAATATTGATATGATTTATACAGAATTGTATGCTATGTACTGAACTAAAATGTAACCACAGCATGTCCTGCTGAATTAGAACAGAAAATAAGTTGAAATTAGATTGCTTTACGATTTTGCTATAAAAGTTCTCTCTCAGTTTCAGTATAGCAGCACAATGTCTAGAGCTAGAAGTTTTTGTATTGTCTTGAAAGAGGAGTAATTACTTGGTTTAAACTGTAAAAAGTGTTTTATTGCAGCTGCACAGTTCTGAGAATATGTACTTTTAACAAAGAGATGTTAAATTCTGTTAGTTTCTGTTTTAGCCTGGGAACTGAAGTCAGGTGACAAAAAGTGATGTCACCCAAGCTAACCCAGCAGTAATATTTGATATTGATTTAAGAACTCTCTCAGAGAGAGACTGGGCATTTTGTATTTTGTCTTTGACCTGGAAACATTCAGTCATCATCACCACCTTCTGCACTTGCCTTGCTGTAAATAAGATTTAGGGCACCATATCTCTTTTAGATATAAATAGTAAAATAGCAAAAATTTCTTTGGATGTTTTATGTATTTATTTGAGACTGTCCTGCAATGTTGTTTTAAAATATTTCCTGTGATTTTGAACTCTGAAGCTACTGTGTTGATTGACTGATTATTGTCTTGTTCTTTTATTATTTATTATTAAATATATTTAAACCTATCTTTGTGACTATTTGTGAGACATATTAAAGCTCTTAGTGTACTTTGATATGAATTTGGTGACACTGTACAGGCCACTCCTGAATAGCCTTGCAAGTCTTGGTCAGACTACCATTTGGATTAATAGTAACATTACACAGTAGGATTGGACACTTATAGTAGCTGATGAGTAGGGGTTAGTGGCAGTGGAAACTACCTTATAGTCTGGGCAGAAGGGATCATAGCTAGTAAACCCGTGCCAGCCTTCCCCAGGTGTGTGTGTGTGTGTGTGTGTGTGTGTGTGTGTGTGTGTGTGTGTGTGTGTGTGTGTATGTTTGTATATAAATTAAATCTCAAAGTGTGTGTGTGTGTGTGTGTGTCAGCTACCTGGGCAGGGGCACAAAGCACTGGATGGACAGAGAGGGTGCTGGAGGGCTTGACTTGGCCCCTCAGGTGAGATCTTAACCCTATAGCTGTGCCAGTGGGGAATCTTATTGGGGATCTGGAGAAAGAGGGAGAAACCAGCCCTAGACTGACCGTGATCTGTGTGTGCTCTTAAGGGAAACTGCACTTTACTGTGTGTGTACATGTCATTCTCCCATTGTGTACATACCTCACTGTTGCCAGAGGATTGAGGATCCTTGATTACTGGGCCAGTGCAGGGGCATCACATATTAACTGGTGAAGAGTGGTGGGATATCCACATCACATATTTATTGGTTGACAGTGGTGAGATAGCCACATCACATATTAATTGGCTTGTAGTAGTGTGGATATCGAATTCCTGTAGCATGTGTACAGTGGTCACTGAAGGTGTTTGTACACTCAATCAGCCACGCAGTGAACATTCAGAGTTTCACAACACAATTGCTTTATTTTTTTTTTTTTTGTTATCGTAGTTAGTCAGGGAGAGCAGGCAAGCATGCCAACAGAGAAGTACGGCAAGCTGACAAAGAGCCAGTTGGCTGAGGTGCGCCAGGCTAAAGGATTGGTGCATGCCAACCTGACTAAGGTAGAAATGATTGAAGTTTTGGGCACAGCTGCATTGCAGACCAGTGATCAGGAGGACAACCAGGCTGGCCTTGGAGATGTACAACTCTCAGAAAATGGGTAGCTCAAACTTTCCACAGAGGACTTAAAAATCCATCTGGAGATAAAAGAGTCTTGAGCTGGAGGCCAAGCATTTGGAAAAAGAAGCACCAGAGAGACTGAGACATCTAGAGGCTGAGGAAAATGTGACTTCTAGAGGCTGAGAAGGAGGGGAAGAGGCAACATGAAAAGGAGATGCTGACTCTTCACCAGAGTCATGGAGGTAATGGGGAAAGGAGTAACTAAACCCCAGAAGCAACAAAGGTCAGTACATTTCTTCCACAATTTACAGAGGGGGATAATTTTGATAGTTTCATTCATATATTTGAAAGGGTATGTAAACAGTATAATTTTGACCAATGGCTCAGCGTACAGTTCCTGACCCCCTTACTCCACGGTAAAGCTGTAACTGCTATTTCTAAATTGTCTGATAGTGATTGCTTAAATTATAATATTGTAAAAAAATGTATTTTAGAATGCTTTAAGTTAACACCTGAAGCTTATAGGAAAAGGTTTTGTGAGCATAGATGCAGGACAGATGAAAGTGTGTGTGAATATGTTGCTGAACTAAGCACTTATTTTCTTAGGTGGGTGAGTGGATTTCGGGTCACCACTTTTGAAGGGCTGGCAGACCTTTTGGTGAGGAAACAAGCCCTTAGCACTTTGCCTGAGGACATGAAAATCTGGTTAGCTGATAGACAATGCACTACTGCAAATGAGTTGGGGAAGAAGAGAGACCTACACCTACCAAGCAGGGCATCACTGCACAGGAAAGGGACACCCAGTGCTGCTCATGGGTCTAATGGAATCCATGGTGAGCAGCCCAGACTGCCCTAACAGAGTCTGCCAGTAGCAGGGCAAGCCACTAGTCCAGGTACATGTCCAGGACCAAGGGTTAAATGTTTTAAATGCAACCAGTGGGGCCATGTAGCATATAGATGTCCATGGAAGCAAGGTGGGGAACAAAAGGTGGGAAAAACAGTAAGTGGGAATGACAAAATGTCAGTGGTAAGCTGTCTCGAGACAACAAGGGTACCAAACTACCACAAGAGGTTATATCATGTCTTAGTGAATAGGAAAGAGACCATTAGGCCATTACTAAGAGAGACACAGCCTCTGACCCAACCATTGAGAAGCTTGCAATGGTTAAAAAGGAGCAGTACGTGCTTGGGCATTCTACTTCAGTCAGAGCTTTAGGAGGGACCTCATTCCAAACACCTTTGGCTAGGGTTCACCTTGACTGGGTGGGTGGAAAAGGAAACAAGCAAGTAGGTGTGTTTGTGGATATCCCTGCAGATGTCCTGATACAGAATGACTTTGATAATGTAGTACCGTGTGTGCATGCAATTACAAACAGTCAGTCTTGGAGGCAAGCATATGAATCTGGCAAGCATATGAACCTGGTAGCCTGGGGGAGACCCAGACAGACCTCACACTTGCAGCCAAGACTGGTGAGGTGGTTACTTCAGGGAGGGAGCTACCCTGTAGCAGTGAGACTGAAGGTGAACCACTGCTGCTTGTGGGTACTGATGTTCCCTTGGACAGAGTGACTGCAAGGGCAGAGATGAGTAGTAGTACCCAGGCTGGCAGTGAGGCACTGCTGTCAGAGAATACCAGACTTCCTGTGGAAGGGGAGCTGGGAAGGGTTACTAAGAAAGAGTTGAGACAGGTTCAGCTCTCAGACCCTACATTACAAGGCCTGAGAGAGGTAGCAGAGAAGGGGTAATCTGTATACTGGGACAAAGGGTTACTGTAAAGCAAGTGGACCCCTGAGGGAGGGCTAGAGGGTGACAGAATATAGCAGTTGGTAGTGCCCATAGCCTACCATCTGGCACTTCTAGCATTAGCCCATGATATTCCCTTTGCAGGTCATATGGGCATAAAACGTACAAAGAGACGTATTATGCGGAACTTTTATTGACCTGGGATTTCCAGAGATGTAACAGGGTACTTCAGGATCTGTGAGCAGTGCCAAAAGTTAGACAAGGCAGGAGACAAGGTAAAAGCTCTTTTGATGCCTTTGTCGGTGATTAAGGAGTCATTTCAGAGGGTAGCTATGGATATTGTGGGGCCTCTGTGTACCCCAAGTTCCACAGGGAAAAAGTATATCCTAGTGGTAGTAGATTATGCTACCAGATACCCTAAAGTGGCGGATCTGTCCTCCATTGAGGCAGAAAAGGTGGCAAATGCTTTGTTAAGAGATTTTCAGCAGGGTAGGTTTTCCAAAAGACATACTGACTGTCAGAGGTGCTGATTTCATGTCAGACTTGCTGACTTGTCTGTGGAAGCACTGTGGGATGAAGCACCTAAAGACCACCCCTACCATCCCCAGACTAATGGTCTTGTTGAGAGGTTAAACTCTACACTCAAGCCCATGCTACGGGCATTTGCAGATCAGTTTAAGAGGGAGTGGGACAAATATTTGCCCCATCTGTTTGCTTACAGAGAGGTGCCCCAGGAATCCATAGGTTTTCACCCTTTGAGTTGTTGTGTAGGTATAGGGTGAGGGGACCTCTAGATTTGATTTGAGATGAGTGGGAATGTGAGTGTGAATCCTTCAATGGGTCTGTTGTGGCATATGTCCTAAACCTTAGGACAAAGCTCAGGGAACTCATGGGGTTGGCCAAGGATAACCTGGCAGAAGCCCAACAGCAGAAAAAGATCTGGTATGACAGGAATGCTTGAGCTAGAGAGTATGCTGTAGGGTAGCAGGTAATGGCTCTCATTCCGGTCAGACACAACAAGCTGCAGGCAGCTTGGGAGGGACCCTATAAAGTGGTAAGGAAGGACAGTGATGTTAACTACATGGTAGAACTGCTAGGCAGGGGCACAAATTGCAACATGCTAACATGATGAAACCTTACCATAATAGGGAGGCCCTTGTGCTGAGTATTTGCACTGGATGGCAGGAGGAGTCTGAGGGGAATCTGGTGACTGACCTCCTCAATGAGGCTCGGACTGATGCCTCAGTGGAAGGGGTAGCAATGTCCCAGCAGCTATCCCCTACCCAAGTTCGAGAAATCCGAGCAGTGTTACAGCGGTTTGGGAGCATGTTTACTGGGAAACCAGGGTGCACCCACCTGGTGCAGCACCATGTGGATACAGGACCCCAAAGGCCTATTAAGCAGGCCCCTTAT
This sequence comes from Protopterus annectens, assembly GCF_019279795.1. Taxonomy (NCBI): domain Eukaryota; kingdom Metazoa; phylum Chordata; order Ceratodontiformes; family Protopteridae; genus Protopterus; species Protopterus annectens. The sequence continues at coordinate 968,603,927 of NC_056744.1, forward strand.
AGGGTGCCTGAGAGAGTCAAACAGACTCTGAGGGAGGAGATATAGGAAATGTTGGAACTAGGGGTAATTCAGAAGTCCCTGGGTCTCCCAGTGGTGCTGGTACCAAAGAAAGATGGCAGCACAAGGTTCTGTGTGGATTACAGGAAATTAAATAGTCACACAGAGTCAGATGCTTACCCCATGCCTAGGACAGATGAAGCTCAAGAGCAGGTGGGTGGGCCTAAGTATCATACCACCATTGATCTTACCAAGGGTTACTGGCAGGTGCCCTTGACTCCCGGTGCTAGAGATAGGGCAGGCTTTGTGACTCATTTTGGGTTGTATGAGTTCAAGAAGATGCCCTTTGGGATGTAAAATGCCCCAGTGACTTTCCAGAGACTGGTAGATCATATCCTAGCAGGAGCAGGAGAGTTTGCCCTTGCTTACATAGATGATATTGCCATCTACAGCCATTACTGGCAAGAGCACTTTCAGCATGTCAGGGAGGTGCTGGGCAGACTACAGAGGGCAGGGCTGACCATTAAGCCCAGTAAGTGTCAGGTGGGTATGACAGAGATCTCCTACCTGGGACATAGAGTGGGGAGTGATAAGATCAGGCCAGCATCTGCCAAAGTGGAAGCCATTCAGGCATGGCCTGCCCCTGTTACCAAAAAGCATTCAAGGGCATGCTTAAGGACAACAAGGTATTACAGAAAGTTTGTCCCCAGTTATAGTACCATAGCTGCTCCCTTCACAGACCTGACAAGGAAAAACAGGCCAGATAAGGTAGTGTAGACCCCATCATGTGCACAGGCATTTCAGAAGCTTAAAGAAGCTTTGGGAGGACCTCCTGTGTTAGCCAGTCCAGATTACAGCAAAGAATTTGTTGTGCAGGTGGATGCTTCAAACCATGGGGTGGGGGCTGTACTTAGCCAGGTTTCCTCAGAGGAGGAAGAACACCCAGTAGTATATCTCAGTTGTAGGCTCCAACCCAGGGAGGAATGCTATGCAGCTGTAAAAAAGGAATGCTTAGCCATAGTGTGGGCACTGCAGAAATATCAGCCTTATCTGTATGCAAGGAAATTCACTGTAGTTACAGACCACAATCCCTTAACATGGCTACATTGAGCCAGCCAACAAAATGCCAAGTTACTAAGATGGAGCCTAGGGTTGCAAGCATATGATATGACAGTGCAGAACCACAGTGGGGTTAGCAGTGCCAACGCAGATGGGATCTCAAGACAGGGAATGGGGTAAGGTATTCCCAGATAGCCTAACCCTCTCAAGCAACGTTTCTGAAGGGTCACTTGAAAAACTAGCTTAAGTTTTTAGGGAAGGATGTGATATAAGGAAATATTGCCAACCCAAATATCTGGAATTTTGTAAATAATTCTATGTCATTTGTGAATATTGGTATGATTTATACAGAACTGTATATTATGTACTGAGCTAAAATGTAACCACAGGATGCCCTGCTCACTTAGAACAGAAAAGAAGTTGAAATTAGATTGCTTTACGATTGTGCTATAAAAGTTCTCTCTCAGTTTCAGTATAGCTACAGTTATCACCTTTCCCGTTGTCAGTGGGACACTCACTGGTTGAGCCTTGTCATCCTGTTGCCCCCACTGTCAAGCAGTGTGACTTTAAATGTCCCGTTTTCCAATATATACTGAATTGCCGTGGAAAAGCCAAAAACACTTCTGGTTATTCCACAGCAATGTGGCTATGTCACCAACCCGGACCTGCAGGCAGAGGTATTCCTGTTAGGTCCGGGTGCTGTAAATAATGCAGTAATTGGCTGCAAGAATTGAAGGGGGTGGGGATTCCACTCGGAAGAGCCCTACAAAGGTCGCAGCTGTAGAATGGTGTTGTATTAGCACTTCTACAGCTGCTAATTTGATTAAAGGACTGAGATTTTTTGTCAGCCAGCCAGCAAGTAAGCAAGCAAGCCAGCTAGGAAGCCAGCTAGGGAGCCTGTTAGCCAGCCAGTCCAGCAGGTAGGGAGTCTGCTAGCCAGCCAGCCAGTCCAATGAGTAGGAAGCCTGCTAGCCAGCAAGCCAGTCCAGCAGGTAGGGAGCCTGCTAGCCAACCAACCAGTCCAGCAGGTAGGAAGCCTGCTAGCCAGCCAGTCCAGCAGGCAGGGAGCCAGTCATCCAGCCAGCCATTCCAGCAGGAAGGAAGCCAGCTAGCCCAGTGAAGACTGTGATAGTGGTAAATATATAGTATTTTGTGGCTCTAGTTATTTAAAATGGGAATATTGTGCTTTATTTAAATTTAAGTTTTTAATATTTAAAGGTAAATGGGGGTGCAGTACGCAGTATTTAAACCTGTGCAGTGGTAATTTTGAGATTTTCAAGTAGTAGCTTAAAATGGGAATATTGCGCTTTATTTAAATTTAAGTTTTTAATGTTTAGGTAAATGGGGGTGCAGTACACAGTTTTTACATCTGTGCAGTGGTTATTTTGAGATTTTCAAGTAGCAGTTTTTAAAGGTATAGAAAATGTGTGTATGTATATGTAATTATAATTGTTGTGGTTGTTGGGGTATGATTTGGAAGTGTTAGTTTTTAAAGGCTGAAACCTGTGTATAGAAGTTTTGTTTATTTCTGGTGGGGGGCGGTCTTAAAGATAAATACTGTAATATATTTCTATTGTCGTAGCTTTTTCAGGGTACTTTCTGTTTACAAATAGGAAATGTTCGCGCATACTTTGCACTTTTTTGTGTGGAAATGTGTGCTATTTAATGCTGTTTTCAAGAAGTTAGGATATACTGTTTGGGTAATTTTTCCTGTAAGTTCTTGCAAGTCAATGTGCATGTGGTATAAGTCTACCTTTTGAGGGAATGTTAATAGGTAATGAAGTGCATTTATTATTCTAGTAGGTACATGTTGCCAACCTGCCGAAGCTGTTTCAAAATCGTTTTCATTTATAGTTATAAATGTGTGCATTTTATTTTTTATGCTGTCTTTCATAATGTTAAAATGCCCTGCTTTGCTTGTAATGTGAATATGGGTGTGCTGCTTTTACTTGGGCCTGTTTATTGCATCGTTGTGCTGGGTAAATTACTGTTAAAGGTTTATTTTTATTTCTCTAAATTGCTATTTTTGAGGTAAAAGGGATCCATGGGGTCTGCCGTGCATTGTAGTTTATTTTAGCTGCTCTTGCAAGAAGTACTTTTAAAAGGTAAAATATTTACATACTTTTTTCCTTTTTTTTTGTGGATGCATGTTCAGAAGTTAATGCAGTGCATTTGGGATTGTGCTAAAACATGTAATCATTTCAGGATAGTTTGCTTTTATAAGTAGCAAAGTTTGTATTTTGCTTTTAGTGATGTCTACAATAAATTTACAATGTACTGCTTTCATTATACTCTGATTACGCCCAGTGCTGCTGTTGGGCCTGTTCGTTAATAAATAATTGTGCTGTGTAAATTAGTGCTATACGTTTATTTCTTTTTTCTTAACTGCTGTGGTCAAATGGTAAATCAGGTCTAAGGTGTCCGCTGTGCATTCTCATTCATTTTAGAGTGGCTTTTTGGTACTGTGAAGATGTGTTTAACTTTATTTTCTTGAGGGGTGGGGGCATGTTCGGCGGAAAAAATGCATTTTGTTTTCTACAAGCTGTATTAATGGTCAAAGTTGTCACTTGCAAAATACTCCCTACATTACCTCATTTACTATTTTACCCTTTTCAAATGGTTTGTAATGTCAATTCTCTTCTGCTTCATTCCTCAGGTCTTTCATATGCCAATGTTTTTCAAGCCAGGTCTTTCATATGCCAGTGTTTTTCTAGCCAGTTATTTCATATGCCAGTGTTTTTCTAGCCAGTTCTTTCATATGCAAGTGTTTTTCTAGCCAGTTCTTTCATGTACCAGTGTTTTTCTAGCCAGTTCTTTCAAGTGGCAGTGTTTTTCTAGCCAGTTATTTCATGTGCCAGTGTTTTTCTAGCCAGTTCTTTCATGTGTCAGTGTTTTTCTAACCAGTTCTTTCATGTACCAGTGTTTTTCTAGCCAGTTCTTTCAAGTGGCAGTTTCTGTATTCATCCATCTAAAACCCCTTTTTCCCATTTTTGCACACGGGGACGTCATTTAACAGTGGCAATCATCTAGAGCCAAGGCCAGTTCATTCTCAGGTCTTCAGTGAATCTATATCAAAGAAGAATGTTAAACTGCTTCATGTTTCATATGCCAATGTTTTTTTATGATTGTTATCAGGTGCCAGTCTTTTTCAAACCAATGATTTCATGTGCCAGTGTTTCTAGCTGGTTATTTTGTGTGCCAGTGTTTCTACCCAGTTCTTTCATGTGCCAGTGTTTCTAGCCAGTTCATTCATGTATCAATATGTTACTGCGCTCTACTAACACAGTTTTGCTAAATATGTTGCATGTCAGGTAAATACAGATTCAACAATGAAGAGAGCAGCAGCGTCATCACAGCCAATCAGCAACAAAAGAATGTGCAAGTGGCAGGATGTTTGGAAAACGGAATTTGACTAGATCGGGAGATGCAGTGATGTAAACGCATTCTGCAGGTACTGTAAGAAAGAATTTCTAGTGACCCATGATGGAAGAAATTATGTTGCATGACATGAGGCAACAGAACAACATAAGACTGCTATTCTTCAAGCAAAATCCAGTCATCTGAAAACAAAGTGGGCAAGGAACACAAACATTGAGGGACCAGAACTTAGGATCATTGCAGCAGAAGCCTCTAAGGTGTTCCATGCTGTTAAGCACATTTACTATAAAAGATTGGACTGTGCAGTAAAGTTGGCCAGCCAGTTGTACAGCGACTCGGGCATTGCAAAGAAACTATTTCGTGGAAGAACCAAGGCTGAAGCCATAGTTGAAAATGTTTTGGGACAGCACTCATTGGAATGCCTCCTGCATGACCTTCAAAAACCTGGCACTTCATTTGCAGTTTCACCGGATGCTTCCAACAAGGGGAACATAAAATTATTTCCACTTGTGAGGTATTTTAATAAAGAAGAAGGGGTAGTGAATAGCCTTTTTGACTTCTATGAAGACCCTGATGAATCTGCACAGGCTATATCACAAGAAATTTCAAACATTATGGGAAGGCACTCCCTGCCCTGGAACAGCATTTCAGCATATGGGGCTGATAATGCCAGTGTGAACTATGGGAAGAAATCCGGTGTGTATACCAGATTAAAAGAAAAGTGCCCAACACTCCAGAAGGCTAATTGTGTTGCCCACATTATTCACAATGCAGCCAAAAAAGCTGCAGCACAACTACCGTATGATGTGGAAATATTTGTAATGAAACTTTTCAGCCATTTCTCGGGTTCTGCCACAAGAACCAGAGACTTGAAAGACTTCTTTGAGTTTTTTAGCATGGAATTTGAGAGACTGTTAAGGCATGTGCCAACAAGGCGGCTGTCACTTCTGCCAGCCATTGAAAGAGTAGTGAAAAATCTCCCAGTGCTCCAGTCCTATTTTCTCTCCCAGCGAGAAGAGGAGACCCCCCCCCGGCAGATATGGCAGTACTTTTAAGCTAATGAGCATGGTGGGAATGTATTGCCTATGCTGCCCTAGTACTATTTGTACTTTCTCTGTGCTGTTCTTGTGGATTTCAATGAATATGTAAGTACATTAGAAAAATCAACACTTACTGCCATGAAAACATTTTGTGTAATGGTCTCTGAAGCAAAAACTGCAGGTAAGAGCTGAAGGTGCTTTCTTTGAAGGGAAACTTAGGGCACTTATGAGCACATTAGACAGCACTTCTGTTAACAAACTGAAAAGAGACTATATTGTGTTCTTGGAGACAGCAGTTAAGTAGAACAATGGTTTAATTATACTGAAAACAACTAATTGCTTAAACTGTCTAAATTATCTCTAACTGAGCCCTTTGCTTTCAGTGACATACTCAATGTGACCACTGCCCTGAGTCTGCAGGATGTAGATGAAGACCATCTTTTCAGGGACTACTTGGCAATTAGGCCCTTTCTTGAACAGTTATGTAACACAAGCTTGACCCCAGGAGAAAAGTGGCTGAAGCTTTTCAGAGAAGGGCCTCAGCTGACTGCACTATACCCAGTAATTGCTGGGGTATTATCTATACCAACATCAAATGCATTTGCAGAGAGTTTTTTCTTTGGTGAAAAGTAAATGGGCAGATGTGCAAATTGATGTAGTGTGGACTTGTTAAAAGCCGAACTAATGATGACTATAAATTACTGGATGAAATGCAGTGACTTTTATTCAAATATTGTATCAAACCAGGCCCTTCTTCATGCCATAACATCAAATTCAAAATACACTTTAAAAAAAAAGTGATTTAGTGCATCAGTGTGCAGTATGTAGTTTTGTGTTTTTCTTTGCTTTAGCTTTAATTTCCAATAAAAACAGTCTTTATTATACACATTTAGCTTGCGTGTGGTATGTAGATTTTTTTAGTTTTCTTTAAGAATACTCATGGTTGGTTTATGATTTGTTTTACTTTTTTAAATAAACAAGTGTCTGTTTAATGAGTAGTGTTTTTTTCCTTTAAAGTTTACTTACTGTTACAACTGAGTCATGTGTTTTTGCAGTAATGCTTCACTTTATTAAATGGTTTGAGTTTTCAGTATGCTGTAATGGTTATATAGATATATGGTAATAATACACAGTGTTGTACCCATAACTGTAATACTGCATCTCCTTTAACACCTCTGGTGATGTCATGGTGGGGGTGTGGCCAGTGTCATATTGGTCACACACTCGTCCTACTGGCCACACCCCCATGTCCCATTTTGGCCTTGTTAAAAGGTAGCAGACACAATGTCTAGAGCTAGAAGTTTTTATATTGTCTTGAAAGAGAAGTAATTACTAGGTTTAAAATGTAAACTGTCTTTTATTGCTTTATGACTTCCTAGCAGCTGCACAGTTCTGAGAGATATGTATTTTAACACAGAGATGTTAAATTCTGTTAGTTTCTGTTTTAGCCTGGGAACTGAAGTCAGGTGACAAAAAGTGATGTCATCCAAGCTAACCCAGCAGTAATACTTGATATTGATTTAAGAACTCTCTCAGAGAGAGAGAGAGACTGGGCATTTTGTATTTTTGTCTTTGACCTGGAAACATCCACTCATCATCACTTTCTGCACTTGCCTTGCTATAAGTAAGATTTAGGGCATAGTTTCTATTTTAGATATAGATAGTAAAATATATAGATGTGCTAGTGGGGAGTCTTATTGGGGATCTGGAGAAAGAGGGAGAAACCAGCCACAGACTGACTGTGATCTATGTATGCTCTTAAGGGAAATCCCACTTTACTGTGTGTGTACTTGTCATTCTCCTATTGTGTATGCCCTCACTGTTACCAGTGGTGAGGATTGAGGCTCCTTGATTACTGGGCCAGTGCAGGGGCATCACATCTCACACACTATTCTGGATTTGCACTCACACGAAGTCGAGTGCTTTCATTTATCCTTGCATTATTTAGCATTAAATGATCCTTCCATATGAATTTCTTTTATCTTCCTTCTGTTCTATAGTAATGATTGATTTTTAACTAAATGACTGTACACACTTATCTTCATCAGTTACCCTTTATAGCTGTATGTTGTTGGGAGAAGGGTTATTGGTATCTGTATATAATCCAAATGTACCCTTCACTCAAATTGTGTACTGTCAACTTATTTATATTTGTACTTTTGTTCTTATGGAGCTTTTTTCCCCAGGGTCAGGAGTGGCCTTAGGTCAACTGGTGCCCTAGGCAAAAGGGCTCCACAGCAGCCCCCCACAAAACCTGGTGCCCCCATCCTGGTCTACTTACACCAAATATTGGAAGTGCCCCTTGCTAGGGCAGCGCCCTAGGCAGCCACCTAGTTGGCCTATGCCTAAGGCCGGATACTCTGCTGGGAAACAAAAAAAGACTTGTGTCCAGTCCGACATTCCCGGTAAACAAATATGAAATAATTCTTGGTATGATCTGTAGGTTCACTTTTAAGTATTGTTTTCCTTATTGTTAGCCAGTCCAATGCATTTGCCGGTGTACCTGTAAATAATTTTTTACTACAGGGTAAATCACAGTGCAAGGATGACAATGCATTTAACCAAAGGTTAGGCACAGCATCTTGCGGTAAGAGACTGCGACTATCTTACCATGTTACTACTTAAAACTGCATATTTTAGTGTTGCTTCTCCCAACTCTCTCAATTGGACTTATAGGTGATAATGGAGACCGCACCAGTGTTTTTGCGTAGTTCTCAGAAGGCTAGGGCAGTTGCGTGACACGTACAGGCCGCTGCGTTTCACCTCAGCGCTGAACTTCTTTACTCAATAAACAGAGACAAAACTAAAAATAGAAAACCCATTATTGTTGCTCATACCTCTCAAGTGACCTCGTTGTAATGAATGTTCCTCATTTTGAGTCTTAAAAAGTCCATTCCCCACATATGAAGGGCACATTAAGCATTTATCGATAAGATTTTTTCAAATTAATGTCACGGATAGCCGAGAGATATGCTCAGCAGTAATGAAACTTTTTTTTTTTTTTTGTTTACTTTTATCTAATTTAGTGGAAGTAAACAATTTCAGGGGATAACAGTTCCAGTTTCTTCGGGGGGGGGGGGGGGTTTGAATCCCACCACTGCCAGTTGCATTTATAACAAGTGGAAGTTTTTCTCCCCAGGCCTCCGCTGAAAACGTAGTTCTACCCCAGGCTGACTTTCCCAGTAATCAAATATCAATAAATAACGGAGAACACTGAACTTCCCATAACCATGTCACACGGCATTATGGATTTGCACTAACGCGCAGAATGCTCTCAATTATCGCGGACACTTACACTACCGTAATGTCACTTGAAATGCCCTTGGATACCCGATATACTATAAACTCAACTACAAATTCTACTAGTTTTTGGAAACACGCCAAGCAAGAATTAAACTCATTTCCTCCCAATCCCTTTATCTCTAATTTAAAAAGCTGTCCAAAAAAAGACAGAAAACTGCCCCAAATCTACTGTAGATTACAAATCACATAACTCACCCACCATTGCCGTTTTAATATCAGGAAGATTTAAACTCCCAGTACTTGTTTTTTTCATTTTGCCATTGGTTGAAATGTAGTAGGTGGGGTTGATAATTTAATTAACTGAAAAAAACAGTCCGTTCTCTGATTGGTTAGTTACGGTGGGGGTTTCGTAAGGGGTATAAATACCCATCGACGAAAGGCGGTGAGCGTAGTCTATTAGCGTGAGGCATATAATTTAGGTATAAAAAAATCCAGTATTCGCTCTATTATAGCTAATGCTGTTTTATTTTAGATGTTTATTCTGCAAGCCAAGCCCATAGATCTCGAGTGAGTACACGATTATCGATTTAAAACATCCAGGCTGGAATCTGGTTGTTGGTAACAATACGTCCAACAATCTAAAATATTATCATTGCATTGTTATATCATGGACTGTGCAGTGCTGAACAATATCAGCAACCGCAAATTATTTCACAAAATTGAGAGTTGACTGTTGCCCTTCGTCGAAACCGTGTGTGGAAGTCGCCAAGCTTTGTGATTTCCGCGTGTGTTCGAGAGGTACGCTTTAGGAGTCCGTTATTGAGCTGCCTGTTTATAACGTTTGAAGGGGCCAACAGTCCTACGGTTTCTTGAGCGTTTGAGACACCAGAAAATCAAATCTCGGCATTTGACTGGTATATATAAAGTGTAACCTATGGAGTTCAAGTTAAAAGCGTTAGAAGCCCATCGTATCGTGAGCATCTCTCTGGCGAAGATTTACAACTCGCAGGTCCAGCGGGGAGGCCTTAAACTACATAAGAATTTATTGCTGTCTCTGGTGTTGCGTAGTGCCCGCCAGGTTTATTTTAGCGACCTTGGTCCATTGCCAGAGGAGCCCCAGACGCCATCGGGCTTTGGTATAGAAAGCCCCCCGCAGCCACCCCTTCCAATAACAGAATGGGTTCAACCTGCTACAGATTTTGATTGGAGAAGTGAACAGTGTCCTGCTACACAGAATGAATGGAGTCTTGAATACGGGCTTACTTTTCCCAAAGACGGAAGTCAAGAATTAGAACTAAAGGCACCCGAGGAGCCATCTGATGAAGTTTGTGTAATACCTGAAGGAGAGACGCTAGTATCCCCGCCTAGCAGCCGAAAGAGGCGGTGCAATGAGGTACCGCCCACCGGTTATCCGAAGAAGGCCCGAATGGAGGAAGAGACTGCAGTAACAGGGGAGGACATTAATACCGTGTCTGGAGCGCTGGAAGAACGAGCGGAGGTAGAGGACATGGACACTAATAATGTGTCAAATCTTGTAAGGATTTTCGGTTCTAGCTTTTCGGGACTCTTGACTAAAGACCATTCGTTGGTTAGCGTTGAGTCAAACCAGCAGGTGGAGGCTGTGACAGTGCAAGAAAGGGATTCAGACTCTGCTACCCTTTTCTATGATGGTGTAATGAAGACAGTAACTCCATGGAGCACGGCCATTGTGGCCTTCTGACTTTTGTATGTGCATATTGGGACTGGGATTTATTAATCACGTAGGTAAACGAGGCCTGACTAGTTCTCCCCTTTGCAGGAGAGCACGAATTGCAAAGTCTTTGTTCTATAAAGACGTGTAGGAATTTGCTTTTGTACTTGTGTTGTAGTACTGTGTTTTGATAATTGCGTTATTAAATGTTTACGTGTCTGACACGTAAAGTGAAATTTAATGTGTCTGGTACAGTAATTTGGTGTGGGTATACTAGTTTACACTTGGAGATGGTATATTTTGTTGGAAGAAGCTACAGTTACTGTTCGCACTGGATTAGAAGGGCTGGGACTGATTTAAAACTTGGCTTGGGTTTATGGTATACTAGTTTTGGCCCTTCATTGCCGAGTAGTTGCTGTACTTTCTGCGGCTCTAGTCTCAAAAGAACGAACTTCATCGTAGTGTTTGCAGTGCGTACGGGTTGCGTTAGCATGATTAATGTTTTATGACGCCATTAGACTGGTACAGCCACATCACGAAGGCCTGAGTGGCCCTACAGGCCAGTTTGTGTTGACCTGACTTGCAAGCTGCCAAATCTTGTTACTGCTCGTTAGCGTGGATCTAGTTACTTGACATCTCCCGTTTTGACAGCGGACATTACAAGTAAAACGGGAGTTAAAGCTGTAGTTTTTCGTGTTGCAGATGTTTATATCCCCCAAACTATTTAATCCCTTCGAAAACATAAGTCTTGCGTATGTCTTTAAAAAAAGCTGCAGTGGCGATAGTCCTTTAACTCACCGCTTTAATTTTAAATTGATACCGTATTTTTTAAAAACTGTAAGCGGCCAAGTAAGACTCGTATAGTCGGCCTTCCCTCATAGAATGATTTTTCCGGGCAAATCACTGAGGGTTAAAGTCGCTAAATGGCACCTTGGAGTTCATATGCTTAAGACGGTGCAGGCTAGCACATCATATTGTCAACTTTCTGAGTTCCTAAAAATAGGATCAAAGAGCGATTTTTAAATACTTTCTCCCCAGTTAGGTTTTGTCCAGAGTTTTTGTGCTAATAGCCTTCTCGGTGTAAAGGGTATGACATAAAGCAACTGATATGCTTTTTAATGTTTGGCAGCTTTTCTTACCAATAAGCATTTTGTAAAGCAGGTACACTTAAAATACTGCTGTTGGAAACCAGTTTTTGTAAGAAGGCTGGAATTAGAGGAGCAATTTTTTTTCTTTAAATTGTAAGCCATCAAACTGCATCATATAATTGTAATGCAAAAATTAGGTTATTCTGGTAAGGCTGATAACATGTTATGAAATTAGGCTTGGGTTGTATCATTTGGTCAGACAAGGCGATGCAGTGAGGAATGTATACACGTTATTGCATGGTCCATTTTCCCAGTATAAAATACTGTCCAGGAGACCATTGAGCAGCCTGGTCCATTATCCCTAGTGCTGCAGAACACTTGTAATTTGCTCTGGGTCAGGTAGGGGCAGAGTAGATCCTTTTTCTTCAGAAGCTACACTTAAAGGGCATTGTCAACATTTCTTTGTCATTCCTCCATAGTTGTATGAAACTTTTTTCCGCACAAAATCTCTGTCCCAAGAGTTTCTTTTTCCTGGTTTTCATAGATATTTCTATACTAGCCAGCTTTCTTAAACTGCATAAAATCAGATACTGATCTTGCTAATGAAGCATGCATTGCGGGGGGGGGGGGGGGGGGGTGTACAAGTATGATGAGATCTGTAGTTCTGTCTACACTCACTGTCACTATTTGGCTTTTAAGGTTCTCTGTTTTACAGCTGCATTCTTTTCTGCCCTGGGAGTTATAAACCTGTATAAATCTGAGTACTGTGAACTTGCAAAATACAGAATGTAAGATGTGGCAATGAGGTTACTCAGTAACTTTGGTTATATGGAGTACAGGGGCATATTGTAAGTTTACTAAGGCACACTTCATCTAAGTGTACACAAGCATTTGCCATTGTGCCACTCTAACTGGGATGGTTATTTTAGTCCAAAGACCTGTTTTAGGCTCAACCATTGTATACTGACTACTTGATAACTCTGCTTATTTGGTCCAAAGACCCGTTTCAGGCTCAACCTGGGCCAAAAGGTAGAGGAATGATAAATAGATATTGCCCTTAAGTATGCAGCTATAGTAAACTCTGGATCTGTAGAGTGCTGTAAACCAAGTTAATTTCTTATTTACAAATGTACGAGTACATTCCAGTAAGAGTACGTTTGTGAAAACTCTTAAGATAAAGCAGTTCACTTGAAGCCAAATGATTTTCTGAGTTTTTTGAAGGCCAAGTATGCCTTTCAGATTTTTACTGGTCACACTTCAAAGGATATCTTGACGGGGATGATCTGAGCTAGTAACCCCCTTTTCACAGCTACCAAGGAGTAGCTCTGCACATGTTTTACTATTTTTGATCAGATGTACATAGTAGGAAAAAACACTTGTGCTGTGTATATTGCGTAACATTTTTTTTTTAAACAAAGGCCAGTTGCATGTGTTTAGGAAGTGAGTTGAAAATGGGTGTGAATTGGTCACACTGAAGTAGGTGGCTCAGGGAAGTGGTATTGTTAAACTCATTTAAGGAAGGACCAAATTTAAGTACTAGTGATGTGTGGTGGGCAGAGTGGTGCTGTAGTCCCAAGAAAGACTGGCTGATGTTAGTGTGATAGTTTTAGTTATGGTTGGAAGTAGAACATGGAGTTCCTCAAATGTATTGGGTAAAGACAACCTTGAATTTTTGTTTATTTGGTATTCATACTTGCTTTGTCTAACTTGCTGAAAAATGTGTGTGGTGAGGTCACTGAGGGCGCATGTCTGTCTTTGACAACGTTTGCTTAGTAAAGACAAAAGGAATAAAGGGATATCAATTTGCTCTTGTATCAAATTGTTTTCCAGGGCCATGTGCTACATGCTGTGGCATAAAAGGTAGGCAAGAAAACATTGACACTTTCCTCAGGTGAAAAAGCACAGTATAGGTGGTGCTGGGTTACTGTGTAGTTACCTTCTGTCTGAAGGTGCTAGTCGGAAGTAACTACAACCTTTGTATTAACGTTGCTGCCCTAAGTGTGAATGTCTGAGTGTCTACTTTATACAAGATTCATTCTTTGCTTAATGACCTTGGTGAGAGTTCCAGAGCTTGTGTTTGGACAGCAGACAAGCGTGACTTGGAACATCATGGGTTATTAAGCCTTCTTACTAGGACCCCTCTCCAGATCTGGTTTGGATAACATCTGTTGGTGGCCCCTGGCTTACCTGCTATTGCTGTGTATTTCATTTTGAGTTTGTACTCTGGACAACTTGTTTCCATTCTGAACAGGTGATGTTTCTATTTACTAGATGAAGTACAGTAAAAATGCATTTGTATGAACAAGTGGTTAGTTTTGTAATCCCAGTTTCTGTGTGGCCTTAACTCCCCACTAGGTGGTTGATGTTATTTTTAAGTTGGCAATTGAACTCTTTCTACCCTTTTGACTCTGCCAGGTGTTAACCCTGGTGTTGCATGCTTTTCTGCTTTACATGCTTCTCTGCTGTATCAGGACCGACAGCCCCCCATGTTCAGTTGCCATTGTGCTGGTCTTCTCACTGGTAGCCCAGAGGAAAACCTAAGTAAGAAGCACCTGGACTGTCAATCAGATGACCTGAAGTTTGGGGAGATCAGAGATGACCTGAGTTAAAGCCACATGGGTGAAGGATAGCTCTTCAGGATCCAGGCTCATATTGGATGTCACCCAGGTTGTTGTCAGCATGAATGGTATGATTGAAGGCAGGGTCAGCATGAAAGAAGCCCAGTGTAGTGCTTTCCATAAGAAGCTGGACAGGATCCTCTTGCCTCCAAAAAACCCAAGTTTGCACCCCATTGGTTGAGTTAATCGTGGCTGCAGCTGCATTTGTGAAGTCTCCCACCCATGTTCCTATCCCCTTTAGGTCTCCCACCCATGTTCCTATCCCCTTTGGAGGCTATGAATTTGAGTGGGCCTTTGCCCACTTTTTTTCTTTTAGCCAGCCATGTACAAGGGTCAAGTTAACTTAGATTGGGTTACAAACTCTTGTCTCAGTTGTGGTTTCAAGTTTTGTAGCCAGAACTCTGTGGTGTTGGGAGTAGCCTTTCAACCTGCTTAAATTTCCAAGTAGGGTAACTTTTTACTTTATTCTGGGATGTAGTTATGTAGAGGTGACCCTGTGGTTCTCCCATTCCCTTATTTTGAGTTCTGGGGAAAGCTAAGTTGCTTAAGTTTCCTTTACCATGTTGGCACCTTTTGGACCTGTCCCCCATCTGAGGCAAATCCATATACTTTAGTACCTGTTTAGCAGTCTGTCTGGACTTTAATACTGATGCCTGACCAAATGTGTGTTTCATTCCCATTGATGGGGAAGGGTAGTTTAGGTACTTCTGTTCAGGGACCTAATCCATTTAAGTTATGGGCCAGAGTTTAGATTTTTCAGAGCTCTGGTTCTAGCTATTCTGGAAAAGCTTATCCACAAATCTAAATCTTGTCAGTTGCTCTTAAATCATAGCCCATCTCTTTGCTGTCATTTTTTCTCCATATGCCTATTATCTCTGACATCTGTAATTGTCTGAAGAACTATCTTCAAAGGTACTTTTCATCTTCCAGCCAAATATCCTGTTCCTATGGGAGATTTTATATCTTGTGCTAGAAAATCTGACTCTGCATTCTTTTGAGTCTGCTGCTTCTGCCCCCAGCTAAAGTGTTCCCTTTGTATTCCTTTAAACTGAAATTCATCCCTCATGCCACAAACAGTAACTCCTTTGAATTGGGTAAAATTTTCCAGTTTTCAGAATTGCGAGAGAACCTGTTGCACTACAGATTAATAGCAAGGTGGATTTGAGATGGGTAGAACAAAAGTAGCCTGAAAAGTCTCTGGTATTTGTAGTCAGCCTAGAATAACATTTTAAACTGTAGAAGATGAGTTTAAAAATTACATTTAAATTTTATGAAATCTGAACATTAGGAGTCTAGGGCTCAAATTGGTGAGCACTGTGGCAACTTCTCAGATGTAGAACTGATTGTGGAGCAGGCAGCTAGGTGAGCACCATTGATTTTGCAAGACAGTAAGCCAGATGTGCACACTAGATCCAGGTTGTCCTTGTTGACACTGCTCAGAATATTTTGTGGCCCTACCCAAAAGGATAGATTCAGTTCAGAAGATTACTTTTGTAGTATACTCCTAGATATGAAAGTTGCATAATATGTTAAGCATGGAGTGTAGATTCCTTATTGATCACAATTTCCCCATCCCAGATCCTTGTGGGCCTTGTTGGTTTTGAATAGTTGATGTGCTATGTAAATTAGAGCTCCCAACTTGTCAGGGCTTAGGATTTGCTGAAAGGATTGATCCTTTAGCATAAGGGTGGACCTCAGTATTTTGGATAAAAGTTCTGAGGTTTTAAGTCCTGCATGTCTTGGTATGTTACTGTGTTAACTTTTTCATTTCTGCGGATGTGCCCACCTCTAGGTTTTGAGCCTTAATTTTCCTCTTGCTAATAGGTCGCCCATCTCTGATCTGGTGAGGATAGCTGTCATGGTACATTATGGCATATGAGGGATGGTCCCTGGTGGTCTGGGACTGCTTTACTTCAGGCAGTCAGTAACACCTGCAAGTTGTAGTACTAAAGCATGGAACTCAGTTCCACATTTAATATGGCAAGTACTAAAGTTCCTGTCTTGATTGTCATTCATGTATAGCACACAGCATTGAAGGTTATGCTTGTTACTGGATAGGCATACCTGGTGGTAAAAGTTTAGATGTGATGGCAAAACGGAGAGAACAGTGCAGAGCAGTTCTTCAGTGCCAGATTCCAAAATCTAAGCCTTAGCCCTGAAGATGAACTCCCATTCTATCGGGACTTGGTCAGCCCAGCCTAGCATTTCTTTCCCAGCCTATATGCTTCTTTGATAGAGCTGTGTGCCTAAGGTCCCATCTCAAAATCTCTTGCCCTTTGCATGTTAGGGTCACATCTGTAAATGGTCCCTGGCTGCCAACAGTGGTTTTGGGCACACTTTCAGTGTTTTGTTAGAGGGTTTTGATTTCCTTCCATCTAGTCTGGTTATTTCCACCCAAACTTTGTCTTTGGTTCAATTTGGCTTGTCTGCTTCCCCTCTTCTTGGTATTTCTACTTGCTTTTTTTTTCTGCAAAGGTGCTATGTTACATTGGTATACCATTTAGAATATTTGAGAGCAGGGTTTCCCTTTTTGGTGCCCTCTTTGTTTTGTAGATATTTATTACTAGTTTGTTGCTGTGCAGTGTTTTAGTAACTTGGTATTTTGTTCAGCTTTAACTGAAATTTAGACAAGCAGGTTTGTAGTTGTGTTTTGAGCATGGGAATGTTTGATCCCTGTAAAAAGATTGTTAATTCTCATTTTCTACCGAGTTTTACTTGAGACAAGAATACACACGTTAAGCAGCTAATATAATTACTGTAGATATAAATGTTACACTTTTTAATGCCTTCTCACTATCTTTGTTTATATTTTGCTAGTTGTAGTAAAGTGTTTGGCTCTGGTATTCATTTTTTCTGAAGGTTAGTACCGTTTCATCTTTGGTCAAGGGTCTTGTTACTAGCTTGTGTTGAGTCAGATCTCAACCACAATCTTGACCATGATCCATCAGGTCTAGAGTACAATTCAGGCCTTGAAAAAGGTCAAGGCCTGTCTCTGTATCAACATTTTACTATTAAACCTTTATCAAAGTAGATTTACTTTGTAGCTGGAGACTTCAAGCTTAATTTGGCAGAGTTTCTGAGGTCTATGAAACTGACCTTAGGTCTTACGGTTTGGTGTTTTGCATTGCTCCCAGTAAGATTTCATTTTTGGTTTGAGGTTTATACCTCAAGCTCTACTCATGAAGATTTTTCTCAAGATCAGACACCGATCTTAATCTTGTTTGCTGGAGTTCTATGGGGTCTGCACCTTCAACCCTAGCACATATTCTAGAGAAGACCTTCATATTTGTCACTGTTGCAGCAGCCTTTGCTATATGGCTATATCCTGCCAAGGATATAATGGCCAGCTAGCTTTCAAAGCTTCAAGATGCCTTCCACATGCCCAAACTGTCGAGCAGCTTGAGCTGAACTGAATAAGACCAAGTTAGGGTGCAAACTCCTTGGGTTTACTGCTGTGGAAGGGAACACTCTTGGGGCTTTTGATGATTTGACCATCTGCTTGTGTTGTCATTTGCTGGGCAGATAAGAAAATGGTTTTCACCCACCCCCTCAAAGGGAGCGTGTTTGCTTTCCTCTGCAGCAAAACTAATTCTTTTCAAGCTAGGAGTGTTTAATGGACTGTTTTGAGATTCAAACTAAGCCCTTTGTCAGTTTAAAAAAAAAAAAAAAAACTTCTGTTGAAAAGTAACTTGTGGACTGGTAGTGTTTACTGGCAGTTTTGTCTTCCTGGGGAAAGAAGCACTTTTAGGCTTGACCATGACAGATGATGATGGTTCCACAGTTGGTCCTTCCAGCCACAAAGTTAAGCAAACCACCTTTGCCACCTTAGGCTAGCAGTTTGCCTTGGCCGCAGGTTGGTGACTGCTATGGTGACTTAAGTCTGAACTATCAGCTGAGTGTGAGCTAAAATTTTTGACCTGGAAAACTGTCTTTAGTGACCATTACCTGTGCTGGAAGAGTATCAGAATTACAGGCCCTGTCAAAGGATGAAGTATCCTTGCGGACCAATCCTTTCTTCTAAGGTAGTTTGGTTAATATTGTATTCTGACACCAGCGTTAGTCTTTCCAAGTTTTGAGTATGTTGCACATTTAGACTTTAGTGTTATCTACATAGAATCAAAATAGTTTTGTGTCTTGGAATCAAAATTAGGCAAACTGGTTTCGGAAGTGACTTTGGCTAAATGATTAACCGATTGTATTACCACAGTTTATGAAAACTTGGGCTTGTCCTTACCAAAAGCACATTCCACCAAGTCTGTGACTACTTCAACCTTTTTATCCTGTTCTTCATTGGATGTTTGTGCAGCTGGGCTAATCCTCTTCTATTCTTTACAAATTGGATCTGGTCTGTAGAGGAAGAGTAGCCTTTGCCCAGTGGTGCTGTGGAATATCCTTGAGTCCTCCTGGGATTTAGGTAGCTGGGGACTCTATCCCAAAAGTTAAATGAAAATGATGCCTGCTATTTACTCCCCATGTTCCATCTGTGTTCATTTTTATTCTTCCTCACCTTCTCTCTCCAACCCCCTCATTTTCCTTTTGGAAGGATTGAAAGATGCCAGAGGAACTGCTGTTTGAGTTCCAGATTCTGTTTTTATCATTTTCTAATTGCATCTAAGGGGCAACAAACAAGATCTGAGGTATGCTAAGTGACTAGGGCATTATGAAAAAGGGAGTTGCTTGAGCGTTTTCCATGAGCTGGAAGAAAGGGCATTCAGTTCCTATCCAAACTCAACAGTGGAAGGAAAATGAACAGCACAGATGGAATGTTAAGGTGAGTACATAACTTTTTTTTTTCCCTTCTATTGCACATGTCACTATCCTTGTTTGATACTACAAGGGCTATGGTTACTGCTACTGTTGCTGCTACTGTTGAGGTTTGCATGGCTGTATTCACAGAATCTTTCAGATGATAAAATGTAGATTCTCTCTGATAAAGATTTCATGTTTGCCACCGCTTGCAGTGATGAGAAGAGCAAGCTGATCAGGAAGTCTATCTATTTTGGGGGAAAGGGGTCTCATTGAAAAAATGGCAAGGGGCTCCCAAAAAGTCTTTCCTTCCACTTTGGCCCCTTTTTTTCTTTCAGAATCTGTATCTTTCTTTTTGGTAATAGATTTTCAGACAAATGGGTTTTGAAAATCATTTTAGGTTCTAGATAGCTGTGGGCAAAAATTCTTCCTTTCCGGAGGATCATTTCTCATTCTGCATATCAGACTTGTTTCTGCATGCATGTTCATTATGTTGTCCCAGGGAGTGATAGAACCAGTTCCTCCTTTGCAGGTGGGGAAGGGTTTTATTCAGGGATGTTATGCCAAAGAAAATGCTCGGTTCATATTGGTCTCTGTCATTTTATACAGATTGTGGCTGCTGAGAGGCAATCTGTGCCTGGCCTACAGAGCAGTGTCTGACCATGGTCTAATGGAAGTGCTCACATCTGCAAATCAAATGGGACAAGTCACTCGCTCCAGGGAGCCCAACCTAGCCTGTGACATTGAACATGTTGGAGAGAAATATCTCCCAGAAATTGCTTTCTCTGGAATAGGCTGCCACTTGTGAAGTAGAGCATTTAAAACCTTGACAATTGGATGGGTGACCATAAATTCACCTGGGGGTGGTACCTATGTCTCTCATGGACAGGGGCAGTCTGTGCTGATAGAATCTCTGACTACCATCTAACTATGGCTAATTACGGTACATGGGATTTTTACACTGCTAGGCTTGTAAAGGCCCTAGCACCATTGAGCACTAAATGTGCATAGATTAGGCTAAAGTATTTATGGCATTTCACAACCTGTTGCCTCCTTTTCCATATTCATCCATACTTCAGATGCTTTATAAGAATTTGTCTGAATCACCATCTGTTCTGTGCCTTACCCTTTGGACTAATCCATTGCAATGCACCAAGAGTTCAGTGTCTAGCTGTAGTGATGCAGGCTACAGGGTATCCAGTTTTTCATGTTTGGACAACTTATCTTATCTTTAGAGTATTTTCAAACTAAGGGGTCTCTCTTGTGTGAGCTCCGAAGTTGGGATTCCAAGAGAACATTCAAAAATCTTGACTGTACTTTTGTCATCACAAGATTGTGGTCTAGGGGTATCTGCTAGATAACCTCAGTTCAAAGAACATTTCTTCCACAGGAAAACAAATATATCTATTTCTAAGGTCTTCAGACATGGGTCGAAGTATTACCTCAGTAATTTTTGGGTATTAAGGAATTGCTGGTTCTCATACCATGGCAAGACTCAAGAATGTGGTATCTGACATCTCGTTCCATTGTCTACGCCCTTTATCTTTTCAAATCCCAGTGCTGGTGTTTGGAGGAAGGGGTTGTTTGGTGGAGACTGCAGATCCTTGAATCCAGGTCTCCCCTTCTCCCTGCCTGCTCCATAGATACTTCGGACTTTGCTTGGGGAGCAGTTTTAGGAGGGATTAAAAGTTCAGTGGTGTGGAAGAACAAGGATAGACTCCCAAAAGGTATCAAAAGGATGCTTGACTTGATCAAGACAACTTTCTGAACCATTTTTGTTCCCCAGGACCAGTCATAGTACACTAGTCAAGTGGGAACATGGGCATGCCCCCCTTAGTTTACCCATGTTGGCTTGGGATATAGCTTCACAGCACTGTCAATTCTACACATCCTGTATTCTGTTAGAGAAATTGTGGGGCAGACAGGCTGATAGGACAAAGGTAGACTCTCACAAATGGAAACTAGATCAGGTCCATTTGTGGGGAATTCAATTAGACCGGTTTGTTTCCTTGAACAATCAACTGGCATTGTTCCAGAACTTGTGAAAGAAGGCCTGGAAGAATGATTTTTTTTCTTTGGGCAGGAGTGTTCCTGGGGCTTTTCCATTGATAGCCAGGATACATCTGAAGATTCAAAAGGAAACTTCCATATCATGGTGATGACTCCCTTCTGCCCAGGCAACTGTGGTTCTCCCTTTTGGAAATGGGCAAGTACCACAAGCTTCCTCTGACTGGATTGCTCACACAACAGGGGCGTTTGATACACTCAAACATAGAAATAGTCTTCAGTTGACTACCTGGATGATAGGGTCTTAATCTGTTTTTTTGGCACCTGTTTACTGAGGACATGCAGCAGGCTCTTATGGAGGGAAGAGCCTAATACTAGGAAACCATATACTGGCAAATGGAAAAGGCTTTCTAATGGGTGCCAACATACCCAGCACCCATTCAGGGTTATCCTATGGCTTTTATTCCTCTCGCAAGGTTCATATAGTGGTTCTTTCAGCATGTCTGCCCATGGATCATCCTCCTGAGGCAATTTTACATCCAAATGTTCTTGAAAGGGGGGTTGGGTAACAGGCGTCCAAGAAAACCAGTGGCCTCTCCTTGATCTTTTGTTAGAAAAGCTAATGCTTGCTCCATTTGAGCCAGCTAATCTGGCTGACTAGCTTCTTGGCATGGAAAGCAGTTTTACTGATTGCTCTAAAGTCTTCCAGGATGTCTGAATTGCAGGTTCCTATGGCAATCACGGCATCTCATTTTCCATAGGGACTGGATTTCTTTGAGAGTTGATCCTTTTATACCTAAAATGGTATCTGTTTAGTGTAAGCCAAACCTTCCATTTCCCTGTTATCGTTCTTGAGCCTAAAAATGAGCAGACTACTCTGGTATTTATTGTGTATGTAAGTAGAAGAGGCAACCTGTGTCAAAACAGACCATTTCCAAATTGTTTAAGGCTATTAAATTTTTATACTCACTAACAGATCTAGTTCAGACTGGACCAAGAGCCATTCTGGGCTTTGGCGTCATCCGTGACTTTCGAAGGGTTGGATTCTAAAAGCTGCTACTTGGTACTCTGCGTATTCTCAAAGCACAGTAAGCATGATTCCTTCTCCATGCCAGCTCAAGCTTTGCTATGACCATTCTCCAGGGGTTTCTCTGTAGTTTGCTATGGTAATTTACCAGTATAGTTAAGGCTGTTGCAGCAGTGATTACTATGATGAAGGTAGTACAGTTGTGTAAGTTGTACTTTAACAGATGTTTGAATGATCACTGCTGCAGTAGCCTTTCCCTCCATCATTGTTTTTTTGGTGTTATGCCAGAGCATGAGCACTTTTTGTGTGTTAACATTCTTTTCAGGGCTCAGCCTCCCTGTCTGCGGGCAGGAAAGCTCTGAAGGGCTTTCTGCTTAAACTTGTCTCTTTAGTTAGCTCAGCTTGAGCTGCTTGACATCTTTGGAAGCTTGGGTGGCTTATATCCTTGGCAGGATATAACCCATGTAGCGAAGGCAGCAGTGATCATTTTAACTTACTATTATGGTAAGTTCAACTTGAAAAACTACTTTCATAGAGGAGTCTTCTGACTCCTTTAACAGTAAAGACTGACCTTGACCCCTCTGCTAAAAGGGTTAGGCTTTAGGGATCAATTTAAGTTCTGAATGACTTTTTTCAATTCAAAATTAGTACCCTTTTTGACAGCACCAGCAGCTTTAATTGGACTCCTCTTTGCTCTGGTTTGTTTTGTTTTTTGAACAGTACTAGTACTGATGCTGTTTTAGTTTAATTACTCTGACATTGTGCCACCCTATACAACTGCTCACCCTCCTTCCTGTACTGACTGGAGGTAGAACAACATTTTTGAGACTTCCATGGTTGGGCTGCAGGTGGATTTTTGTTGTGTATTTGCTTTCAGATGAATGTATCCCTTTCACATTCTGTCAGCTTGTATGGCATCTTCAGCACTCCATGGAACGTGGTTATGAATCATTGCATCGGTTTCACATGAATTTATCATTCCATTTTAATCCAAGTGCTTCATTCTCCTTCCTGACAAACTTGCATGGAACCTATGACGTCATTTGTCCCTTATATCAAAGATAGCACTAGCTTATGAGTTTTCCCAAGTTAGCTGCTAGTCCTACAAATAGTTCATGCCATTTTTCCTTTAATCTCTGTTAAGCCAACACAGTTTCACACCCTCTTAGTTCCCTAGGCTGAAACCTTTTCAGCCTTCTACCACCTTTCTTCTGTTAATGAGGTGTTGAGGCCTTTTTATAATGTGTAAACATGAATTGGTATGTACATGTCTGTACACTTGATATATAGTTTGTAAATGTTTTATATTTATGAAATATGCATGTATGCAATAAATGATGTAAATGTTTCTATAAATAGAAATTAACTGTAGCTAGATACAGGTTTGTTTATTTTAGTGGTCCTATTTTTAGCTTTCTTTTTCAGGTCCTACTATTTCTAGTGATTGTAGTATGGTAGAACTTCTAACTTTTATACAGCCTTTAGACTAGCACAAGTATGTAGTCTTAGCAGTAACTCCTGATTCCACATCTGAGGATGGGCATTTAAATGTCCTGCCAAGAGTTTTTCATTCCGCAACATATATAAACGTGCTAATTTTTGGCCATTGTTTCTAGTGTATTGATATCTGAGCGGACAATAGCCCTAACTACCATCCTTTGTCAACATAGTTGGTAGCTTTCTTATCTTTAGTTTTATGTTGCTGCTGTAACTGTCCTTGCAACAGTAAATGGGTGGTTGAGGTGACTGACACTTTGTCGTCCATTCTGTATGAAATTGCATTGCCTTGTGCATTTTGTGTATGCATTTATCCTGCAGAACCAGACCTGGCTATATGCCACTCGAGCATCTAGTAGTGTATGCACTTCAGTAGTTTCTTTCCCTTTGGAAATTTGGCTTGCGCCTCACTGGGAATTAAGACTGTGTATCTGTTATTATTGATTGAAGGCAACCCTATTTTCTTGTCCAAAATCTCCCATGCTTCAGATGTCATAGGATCTCCCACATTCTCTATTTCATCAGTCCATCTGATTTGACAATTGGCTGTGGAGTTGCTCTTTTATCATATGTGGCCATTGGTACTCCAATGTGTCGGACTCCTTCAGACTTTCCTATATCACTCAGTGCATTTCCCCTTCAGATCTAATTTGCCATCATGAATGAATCTCTAGTATTTATCAGTAGCCAAGTGTTTGTATTTTGGGGCGAACAAACTTTGTAGTTTGAACTTAGTGGAATTTTTTTGTTTACAGCCTTAGCTTTTTCAGTACCTGCATGGTGCTTGGCATCTGCTAACCTAAAAATGTGTGCACACACCAGCGCACACACCTGCTGTCACTTGGGCCAGAGCACCTTAAGGTTGATTTATTTTTTATATGGAAAGAATAAGCTCCTTACCAAGGGACTTCCTTTGGAACAAGTAGGCAAACCAAAAGTAAGAAAAGGGATTTAAAGTGTCAAGGCTGACGAGCTGTATCCTTTCTCTCATAAAGTGACCAGAAAGGATTCTTTGCCTTCTGAACTTTTCAGTGATGGGAACTATTGATATGGACTAGTCTCCTTCAAAATTTCTTAAGTCAGGCACCGGGTATTCTAAGAAGTTCTCCCACTTTGATTTCCAGACCACCTACTTAAATTTGAATAATTCTTTAGAAGTACTTTGAAACTGGTTGGGAGCTGATGTGGGGCTCTACTGAAGATGGAGAGAACTGGGCATCCACCCCCCCCTTATTATGGTGGATGGGTGGGCTCCTATCCTCTTTTTATATAGTTACTATTCAATCTCCTCTGTGCAGACACCTCTTCAGGCATCACTGTTGAGTGAATTAGATCAGAAAACTTAACACCAGCCCTTTTGGCAACAGTTGGGTCTTGGACGGAGTACTGAACGTAGAGTCCTCTGAGCAGTCTGCCTACAACATGAAATGGGCAGTTTTTGGTGTTGGAGGTGTTAAGCATTCAAACTAGTGATTCAGATTTCCATCTCAAGGCCATCTGGGATTTTTGGTCTATGTTGCTATCTTCTAAGCCACCCATGTCTGCTTTAAGGGGTTCCCTCTATGCATATGGACTCTGGATCTGCCTTTCAGGCTATGGACACGATGGTCCCTGTTCCAGGCTATCAACTGTGCTGGCTCTCAAGATTTCTGTGTCTCAGCTCTTTGTTCTCAAGGGTATAGCAGAGCAGTATCCTCTGGAGATTTAAAACGGCTGTGATATGACTTTCATGAAAATTGGTTCCTCACTGGTAGGACTTTTCCAGTAGTGAAATGTCAATAAATACTGCTGCAAGTGAGAGGTAGGGCTCCGTGCATCCCCAAAGATGACCTGCCCACAGCAACAAAGTCCAGGGAAATTTGTATGCACATGTCTACACACATTCCACATTCTGCTTTTTGAGAATGCATTCATTAAGTGCAATTGAGTTTTGTCCAGTCCACTTCCAAGTACATTTAACATTTTTTAACCCCAGGGCAAAAAGAAAGATGCAATAGAAGAGACTGAACAATACTTTACAAATTAAGTAAAAGTTCCAGATTGTTGCCATGGCTGAATGTGCACACTCAAATGTTAAGACCTGACAAGATACCTAGAGGAGACGGAGCTTGAGAAATATGGAGTGGCTGGTACTAACTCACCACTGGCATTCCAAAATTAACCAAAAGCAGTGGGGTAATACCACTTTAATACTTCTTCTGGTGTCTTTGGGCTCCTTCTCTGCTCATTGTGCATAACACTGCTACTACCCTTGTTCATCCAGAGACATTCACTTTTATTACTATCCTGCAAAGACCACAGTGATGCAATTATCAAGTAAACACTACTTTATATGATTCAGTAAGAAAAAGGGGCTATTCTGCTTTAGCTATTTTCTTCCTCCTGCAGGCCTGGCTTAGACATTCAGAATGTAAGCAACTCATTTTTTCTGACTATAAAGTACCTTGATAGATCAGTTCACTACCCTTCTGCTATATTCTAACTATGCCAACTCCTGCTCATTAACTACTCTCCTGTCTCTCACTTTACCTGTAACTCCTATAAACAGTAAAAGCTTCAGATCTTTGCTTTCAGTTCTAATGTACAAACCCTATTGACCATAAAGCACATAATCCATCAGCCATATTAGAATAGCTTACTACCTTAACATTAAGCAAATTATTGGGCAGAGAGGAAGAAAGGTGTACAAAAGACTGGGGGCCACTGGCAGGCTGGAGCATCCCTGGGCAACTGTTCCTCTGGGGGATAAGGCAAAGTAGCTACTGCACTTAGTGTTGTATGGACAGGCAGACAAGTTGCAGCTATGCTGACCCCAGTGAAAAATTTCTTCAGCTACTGACTGGGGGAACACGTGATGCAGTAGGACAGGTCTGTTGAGCCTGATGGCAAGCTTAGTTGTACTTCTCTGGAATGTGTTGTCACTGGGTGACCTGTATCCAAAGCCCATTGTCATATTCTCACACTGTCCATGCAAATGGCCCCCCCCACTTGTACCAGTCTGACACCATCCATTTCAATGGCCATCATTCCTGATGGCAGGATATCCCAAAAATCCTGCAACATAAGGAGAATCCTCCTCCTTTTTTAAGTTGCTGATTTAAGACTAGCCTCCAAATGATTCAAAGTCCTTGGACAATCCTCTACTCAAAGCACCCCATCCCCAGATGGCAGCAGTGGATACCATCCCTGTTGGAACAAGCGGAATAGTTTCCTACAAGCGGAATAGTTTCCTATCAGCAAGAAGGGGGGGGGGTTGAGACCAGTTTAAATGGGTTCTCCAAGACCAAATCAAAAGAATGGTGGCTGAATGGAAGACTGTTTGTGACCACTGTGTGGACATTACCTACCGGAGGATCCTTTTATGAAATCTGGTAGCATAACTTGAAAATTGTGGATGCCATGAGGCCAAGAACTGTAAGAGCACCACTGGCACTAGGGGGTTTTGATGGTGTAAAATTCAGCAATGCTGAGACAGGGCAGTCTTAGACACTTGACAAGTTCACTGGATGCCACCTGGACGCAATTTCATCTCTAGAGACTAGAGGTGACTTGGCATGCCTAAAGGCGGAGCTAAATAGTGTCTTGGCTCAGAGTAATTGTGGCTGTATGCTGCCCATCTAATGTATGGGGAACACACAGATCCCTTAGTTGTATGTGAGCTGCATCTACTACCATGCCCTTGGTTAACACCCAAGGGGCTATGGTGAGACCAAAGAGCAAGGCTGCAAACTGGTAATGATTGCCTATCAAAAAAATGCATAAGCCTTGTGGATTCATTTAATCTTTGTGGTGATGAGTCCTTTAGGTCTAAGGAATGTGTCTAGTCATTTGCCTGGAGGCAGGGCAGAAACTGCTGTTACTGCCCATATTGAATAGGGTCTCTTGTATGAACAGGCCAGTGAAATCGTCTTGACCTGATTTAATTACTCTTTAGAATGTGTCCTTGGCAGATTTTTGACCATCTCTAGTCTAGTGGTATCTACTGGATGGCATTCTTTTTAGAGGCAACACTCCTTATAGAGCTCACCAAATAATTCAGGGTAGAATGTTTGACAACAGCAGCTTCTGGAGTGGTGGTCTTTGGCAAAATGGTATGGTATAGGCTGTGGCTGTAATCTCATCAGTTGTCCCATGTGATTATCATTCAGAAATGAACAGTCTGGCAAGCTTTTGGTACTGATTCTGTCTTCTGGAAACAGGTTCTCGTTACCCCTGGTTTTGTGGACCTTTTCAACCACATGGTCCCTGTTGGAGTCATCGTAGGGCTGATGCTGGGATTCTGTTGGCCACAGTGATTTTGATCCTTTTGAATTCTACTGAGTGATCTTGGGGCTCTCAGGTTTGACTTGCACAGCAGTCAGCATTTGCCCATCTTGCACACACCGTCAACTTCACTTTAATCAATGATATAAAGAGAAGATCTGGGGGAGGGGGGGTAAGTCAACACTTTAAAGCTGTTGAGTCCAACTGAGCTGGGCATGGCAACAAAGACTGTCTGTTCCTGCTGCCCTGGTTGTCTTATTGGCTGCACTGTGATAGACACATGGAGAGATTTGTTGATTAGCATGGTATTCAGGGTAGGTTTGCAATTGTTTGCTAGTTCCTGAGTCATGGGTTGACCCAAAGTATCCATAACTTAGCTAGGTGCCTTTGTAATGTGTTCACATGGATCAGGTAATTAATACTTTCAAGGAGAACATGCTAGAGGCATAAATGCACTTCCCCATTGTTGGTTGTACTGGACTCCTTATTCAGGGGATGGAGAGCAGAAGATTCATCCAGGAGTTCCTTCTGGCAGCTGCTGTAAATAGAGTCCGCCAGAGGACCTTTAGACCAAAACTATATTTAGGGGGGACAAGACCTTATCTGTTTCCTTTCCTGCCCTCCTGGTGACCAAATCATGGTCCATATGAGAAATAACCTAAGAGTTGCACGGGACAGACTTGCTTTAAACAGCACCTCATCTTTCTGAGGAGTCAGATGACCAGGATCCCTTTCTTCAATTCTAGGATGTCGCCAAATGTGACATCCTTGGGGGAGGGGGGGTTCACTTTTCATCCAAGTCAGTATCTGAGGTAGAGTTCCTGTGCTCGTTGTTTTACTCTCTTCCAAAGTATTAATAATTTTAAGAATAATTGGTCTTTAAAATAATACAAAAAGCAAATTTTAAATTATACCAGATTAGACTATATGAAAATGTAAAAGTGATGTAATAAGGAAACTTTAGCCAGATAGAGAAGGGAAACTGAACACTTTAGCAAGTTTATAGATAAATTTAGTATAATACAAACATGAATTGCAGTAAAAGTGAAAAGCAAGCTTATGGTATACTTAAAGCCAGGGGGGAGAGATTTGGTAGAAGTAAGGAAGGGAGAGCAAGGAAATGTAAGATATGAATAGGTATTTGTCCACATTTAGGGATATAGATTCTCTGTTCTGAGTAAGAACAAAGCCATCCTTTGATTAGGAAGTCTTTCAGAATGGTTTTGAGTGATGGGAGGGTATTGACCTGATAGAGCTGAGCAGTTCCAAGCCTTTGCAACATGATACAAGTACAGACAGTGCCTGGCAGATTAGATAGGTTTGTGGAAAGACAGGAGTTTTTGGTCATTGGATTGTAATGACTGACTGGGAACATAGTTGTATATAATGTTTAGTCCTGGGCAAGCAGATATTCTGGATAATTTTATAGCTAAGCTTGAGTATATGTTGATAGGGTAGTCCTAACAGATTTAGGCTTTTAGGGCTATACTGTGGTGGGTTCTGAAAGGAGTATTTGCAAAATTAGCAACTTTGTTGCAGCATTCAGGTTTTGATTTTTGTGATGCCTGAATGTTAGTAAGGATGGAAGCATCCAAAAGTGTATGGAGGAGATTAGTGGCAAGTGGAGCTTTCAGTTGCGTCTGTTTTGGCTTCATAAAGTATCCCTAGTTTTTGATGAGTTTATGTAATTTTGTATATACCGGTAGAATTAAAGATGATCATCCACTATCATTCCTAATAGTTTCCTATGAGAAGTGTCTTCAGTGGTTGTATTATTGAGAGCAGACTTTAAATTTAGTTTTTTCATGGGAGAGGGATTTGGAGGGAGTGGGGTGGAAGTGGTGTATATTTTTTTTTTAAGGTTGAGTATGTGTTGAGTTACTACAAAGCGGTTTCAGTTGCTCTTGAATCTTCCAGAGTAATTTTTTTGGAGGTGTGCCACATTGTCAGATATGCAGATGAGTGGAGTCATCTGAGTACTACTGAATTGGGGAGGTCTGCTTGGGATGTTGGTGAGCATGTTGGAGAAGAGGACCAAGGATTAGAACCTTGTGGTGAGACTGAGGTATGGTGAAAGGGTTTTTTGTCATTTTACTGACTCCTATTGGCTAGGTAGCTTTTGAACCATAGAAGGGTGGGCTTAGAGATCTAATGAGGACATTTGAAGTTGAAGTTTGCTGTGACAAATTGTTGGAGGCTTTAGAAAGTGCAGAAATGAGACTAGTTTGTTGTTCTCCATCTTTATTGATTATGCAGGTTAGTACGTTTTGGGAAGGATATAAGCTGTGTTGTGTGGGGGACAGGTGTTCCTCCACATGAAATGGTTTAGCAATTGTTATTGAATACATTTTTCAAGTATTTTGGAGGGGGGATAATATTGCTACAGGTCTAAAGTTAGTAATGTCTGTGTTTTTATTTTATGCAAAGGAATAAAGACTTTCTATAGAGGGAACATGGGATTCCTGGACTGACTCTAGGGATGGTAATGCTGTTAGCTGCTGTCTTTAATTTATTCACTTGAAAAGTCTTCAGCCGAAGTAGAGCATGGTCTAAGTAAAACTTTCATTCTAGGTGTCTTTGCGAATTTCGATTTGCAGATATGTATAGCAGACTTTCAAAACTTTGCACGTTTTGAACAGTTTTGTCCACTTCAGGTAAACCAGCTGTCTCCCTTGGTCTTTTTTAAAATGTACAAATATTTGTGTACATCCATGGGACATTAAAGCTGTTTAAAATAGTGATCTAGGGAAACTTCAAAATGTTCTTGCAATGTCTTCATATTTGACGCAGTGCTAATGCAACAGAATCCCTAACACTTAAGTAGAAGTAATGAGGCCTCCCATTTTGATATGAATTTGTCTTCCTACATGCTAGGTGTGAAAGTGTTTTCCTCAACAGTGACACTGCTGTGACCCAGTGGCATCTTAGCCTTTGGAAGCGGTGTTCATTTTTTTCCTCCAATGAATGACCCTGATATGTGCCAATGAAAGCTGCTACCAACAAGGTAAAGTAAATCAGAGATTGCAAGTTCCATCACAAGGACTAAGGCTGACTTGGAGACAATATAACTTGACACTTTCACAGGCTTACCACTGCCTCTCCCCTTAATCTGGAATGTTTTCTCCAAATCTGCATTGCCACATGTGAAAGTTGTTTACAATTGCAAAGCCTTGGATGACTTTGTTTTTGTTTCTGTTACCGATACTGATTTTGCTTAGAATGTGTTTTCATTTGTTGATCCCATTCACTGAATGTTCGTCAGATCATTCTTTTATTTCTTTATTTCCTGTTGCAAGTGTCAATTCACCCCTTTGGGTCTTCCATGCATTTCTTGCCCCCCCCGGGCTGAATTTTTTAAATTTTATTTTTTGTTTTGTGTGCGCAGCTTGGTAGCTGCTGTTTTGTGGGGCATTTGGGGGGGGGTGGGATCTCTGTCTAGAAAGTGCAGCTGCAGGAGTAAACTTGTAAACATTTCCTTTTTTAAAAATATTTTAGGGAACTTGCTTATCTGATAACCTTAATTCCATTCATCACTGATGGGTTTGGTTCAGAGCCCTCGAAACAGTCGGCCTTATACCAAAGCTCACGCCAGGCAGAAACCCTTGAGCTAAGATTTTACCCATAACCCCCTTCTCCCTGTTAAGATCTCATTTGCTGTAAAGCCACGTTCAAGCCAGCTCTCACCTAAGTCTTTAATATTTTTTGAATATTTTGATAACTTGATACTGCTAAATAGTTTCTAGATAGTGTTACTTCCTGTACCTGTGTATTTGTGTATTGCTAGTCTATTTCCCAACTTTCCTGTGAACTACCGGTTGGTAATCTTTGTACAATCGCTGGTACTCTCCTTCTCTCTCTACCCGCTGTGGTAATTCTTTTATACCATTGTTGGTATTTTCTTTCTTCTCTAGCTAGCTTTAGTTGTGTGCCAAGTTGTGGTAATCTGTTGGTTTCTCATGTATTGCTGATTTGTTGGTGTTGAAGTGCCTTTCATATCGCACGTTAAGCTTCAAACAGTGCCTGGAGTGTGGGAGAAAAATGCCTAATAGTGACCTTCATGATTGCTTACTGTTTGGGAGCGCCTCCTCTCTCGGTACAACCCCCTTGCTGCTCCTGTCTCGGGTTTAGCTCTTGTACACGGAGTGTAAAAATTAATTTTGAAGGGCCTTCTCAAATCGCCCTTCTCAGAGGCTGTCTGCGTCTGAGGGTTCACCCCCTCCTAGAAAGAGGCCACATTCTGTTCCCATATCACCCTCTGGTGAGATGGAAAGACCGCCCAAACCAAAAATTCCAAAGCTTTCTGCAGCAGAGCAGAAGTCTTCACCTGTGGCACTATCTGTGGTATAGTCTGTCTAGCGAATCAACGCTGACCCCCGTGGCACAGACATCTACAGCACCAAATGTGACTGATGCAAAAATTTTGACCTCAACCCCGATTACGACTCTGTCCTTCCACGGCTCTAACTCAGATTGACATTGCTGCTCCTGTCATCTCAAAATTGGAGATGGTGGTGTCATTAGACGTACAAGCATGGACTTATTCCCCATCTGTGGACCCCTTCTTGGGACAGGCTTATCCCTTTTTAGAGAGTCCAGAATCCCCTTTGGGGATATCCACTAGACCCACTCCGCCTCTCCGAACTCTGTGGTGCGCCTTGTAGACCAGCTGCTGACAGCCAGGGGGATTCCTTCTGATTCTAAACCCCAGTCCCTTCTAGGACTTGTTTTCTGCTTCACAGACTTTATCTTAATCTCCTCCGTCATCCTTGCAGTTTCTGAAGTCCTGGGCACCAATGCCACTCTTGGCATCCTCCGCTTCGGTGCAGATAGTGGACCTCACTTTGGCTGTGGAATTTGACCCTTTGGCCTTCGATGGAACTGGGTCTTCCTCAGGCCTGCGGGCTCCTCTGTTCAGAGTTCAGCACCAGCCTTTTCTACTGTGCTGTCCACTGCTCCAGGAACAGTGTCTCGGTATCCAGCTTGAGGCTCCACTCCTGGGAGTGGGCTCAATGGAGCGGGGTGCGACCCTGGTTCTGAGGTTCTTTCTCGGCTCTGTGTGCCTATCCCTTTTTCGGTAGGCCTGCTTTCCAGGTGAGGGAGGAGGCTCTTGCCTTTATGAGCAAGCCTTCGGCGTCAGAACCCCCATGTCCTCCTTGTGCTGTAGCTGTCGCAGGCCTCCCTCCCGGATCGAGCAAGGGAGATGCAGGAGACCCTATTGCAGGGTGCCCCTTTTTCTGGGTCTTCAGAAGCTCCCACTGAAGAGATTCCTAGGAAGAAATCGTGCAAAAGGAAGCGCGTGGACTCCCCTGAGAAGTCCCTCACCAAGGATACTGATTACGATGAGGAATGGCCCCAGTGATCACTCCTTTGGAGACATCCTGCAGATCTTGAAACAGAGGGGTGAATGGAAGCCCAAAAACCCTTCCTTGGAGGAATCAGTTTTCCTGCAGGCCTTTCGTGCTGAACCATCTACCTCCTGGGTGACTCTGCCTGCAGACGAGTTGGTTCAGCTTGTGGTGTAGTGCTCCTGGAAGAACCCTGACGTGGTTGAAGCAATCCCCAAGACCAGACAAGCCCATCTCCCCTGAAGAACATACTCATTGTTTAAAAGGTCTACCGGTAGATGCTATGGTGGTGGCAGCGACCAAGAAAGAGCTCGCTGAGAGGCACACTGTTCATATGCCTAACGGGGAGTCCTGAGCAGTGGACAGACTGGGGACGCGAGTTTTTGCTTCATTGACCTTTGCTATTCAGTCTTTGAACTACCTGGCATATTTCACCAGACTCCAAAGATACCTCCTCTCTGAAGTCTCTGGTACTCAGGAAAGGTGTCTGACGAGGTTAGTGACAAGGTAGCCTTGCATCTAGCGACCCTGGATTCTATTTCTAATTCGTCCATGAGGTTGATTTTTCACATGCAACCGAAGGGGTGGCTAGAGCTGCGGGTTCAGGCATAGTTGAGACGTTGCACCTGTGACTTTGTGGATCCTTTTACGTCTTCTGTAACGCTTCAGTGGAAGCGTTTTCCTTGTTTGGCCCCAAAATGGACACGGCCAGGTGTGAGCAGGAAGGTAAGACCCTGTCTGCGGTTGGTGTAAGTTTCTCCAATCCTCAGTGTCCTTTTTCCAGGAACCAGAGAAGTGGGAGATTGTGGCCCAAAAAGTATTGGGGTTCTTTCGTGGCAAGAGGCGGAGGGAGCAACTCTTCCAGAAGACGCCCCTGCAGAGGCAGAGGGGGTCTGTAATCAGGGTTCCAGAGACTACTCTTCTGGACAGCCCTATCAGCAGTCCTGAAGAGCAGCCCGATTGCTTTCCCCTGGAAGCAATCGGGGGACACCTTTCTCTGCACCCCAATGCCTGGGTATCTATTGCCACTGACTCTTGGGTGTAGAAGATGTCCAGAGGGTACCAAGTCCCATTCGACTCCTACCCAAAACCTCCAAAGCGAATCACAGACGTTCCACCCAGTCTAAGGGAAGAAACAGCTCTACAAATAGAACAGCTGTACTTAGTCGTCCAGAAAGTCCCACCAGACCAGATGGGATCAGATTTTACTCAAGGCTCTCTTTGGTGCCAAAAAAGACAGGACTGGAGGCCAATTTTGGACCTCAGCTGTTTAAACAAGTTAGTCAGCCAGATAAAATTCTGTATGGTCGCGGTTCAGTCCATTCTCCCTTTTCTGGAGGAAGGCGATTGGATGTGCGTTATAGACCTTCGGAATGTGTATTACCACATCAAGATGGACAAATGATCTAGAAGGTTCCTTTGCTTCTGGGTGGGAGCCAATCATTTCCAATTTCGTGCCCTGCCCTTCGGACTCTCTACAGCCCCCAGTGTTCACCAAATGCATGGCAGCAGTGACAGCTCACTTGAGACTGCAAGGATTCTGGGTGTTTCCATATCTGGACAATTGGCTTCTCACCAAGCATCTAATGGTAACAGCCTTGCATTACACCCTCTTTCTGGTGCATTGCCTGGGAATATCCGTAAACTGGAAAAAGCCCAATCTAACTCCAACCCCCAGACCCTGGAGTTTATATGGGTAACGTTCAGTACCTGCTCTTGATCTCTCTCAGATCACAGGCTTCAAAGACTAAGGATACATTTCCGAGTGATGCTGTCATGACTTGGTCCCGGCTTGACAGGTCCTGCAGTTGCTAGGGTCAATGACAGCATCTATACGTTTAGTACCCCTAGCAAGATTTCACATGAGACTCTTACAGTGGCTTCTGTTGACCCAATGGTATCTGAACCAACAGTTTTCTTCCTGGATTTTGTATAGCAAATCGGTGCAGATTAGATCTTTATTGGTAGATGAGGCCAAAATCTGCGGTGGTACCGCGGTAGCGTTGCCTCACAGCAAGAGATTCTTCTGTTCGATTTTTGGCTGGAGTGCCTTCTATGTGGAGTCTGCATGTCCTCCCAGCGGTTGAGTTGCCTCTGAAAGACGTGCGTGAATGGGCGTGCCTTTGCTGAAGGTTGGGTGTCGGGCTGGCAACTCGGCACCATAAAAATAGACTGCCAATCATCAGACCAGAGTTCCACTGTGGTGACCCCTAACCGGGAAAAGCTGAAAAGACGAACCTTGGTGGATTAAGCCAGACACAGCACTTTGGAGCCAACCTTTCCATCCCTCTGGGAACGGTCACTATCCAATCTGACATGTCAGTTTGGTACATCAACAAACGAGGAGGAACCAAGTCCTATCCCCTATGTTAAGAAGCCATGAGAGTTTGGCAATGGGCGATAGCTTCCAACTGCTTTCTGATAGCAACGCATATCCCAGGGATTTCCAACGTGATTGCAGACAAATTGAGCAGGTGCATTCTCTTGTTTCACGAGTGGTCCCTTGACCCCAACTTAGTGGCGAAGGTCTTCTGCTATTGGGGACAGCCTTGCTGCGACCTATTCGCCTCTCCGTCCAACTACAAGTGCAGCAACTATTTTGCCATAATTCCCCTGCAGCGGGAGTCCCTGAGGGACGCAGTTACCCATGAATGGCCCACGGGACTACTTTATTGCTTATCCTCCCATTCCTCTGATTCCAATAGTTCTGAAGAAAGCTCTTCGGTTGAAAAGCAAAATCATCCTTATAGCCCCTTTTTGGCCTCAACAGGTGGGGTTCCCCTTTCTCTGGCCTCCTCTTCTTTGCAGACCGTGGATCTTGGATCCAGCTCCAGATTTGATATCTCGCTCTCAAGGGCTGAGCCACCCAAACCTTTTCAGCTTCTAGCTCTCAGCTTGGTGTCTCCCCTTCCAATGATTGCCAGGCATTTTGGAATCTTTCCTCTCCAGTATGAGATCTTATTCTGGCTTCACATAAACCATCCACCAGAAAACTTTATGCTGACAAATGAAAAAGATTTTTGATTGGATCTAGATAGAATTAGATCCTTTCTCTGCACCCATCCCTGCTGTACTACATTACCTAATTTATTTGAGGAGGGTGCTGCAGCTTCCACTATTCCTGTCCATTTAGCTGCCATTTTGAATTTTCATAATGGTTTCGGTGACTCAATTTCTCACCACCGGAGCAAAACCTTTTTCCAAAGGAATCTATCATTCAAGACCTCCAGTTAAGCAGCCCATAGAACCATGGAGTCTCATTCTTATCTTGCAATCTTTGACATGGTCCCCCTTCGAGCCAGCAGCCACATATGACATCAAGTTTCTATCTTGGAATTCCCTCTTTCTGGTGGCTATTAATTAGGCCAGATGCATTTCCGAGCACCAAGCTCTTTGTACCAATCGTCCTTATTTGATTTTCCATAAGGATCACTATGGACCAATTCTTCCTTCCTCCCCAAAGTAATTTCTGAGCTCTCC